>NC_142490.1:47479125-47781769 GCF_965113065.1 Corylus avellana | reverse complement strand
AATACTTATCTCTATTATTTAAATTTTAAATTCCTATTTCTAATATTATCTATAAAAATCGTATATTAGTGGTAACAAAATGCGCTACTATGAGCTAAAGTTGCAGGTCAAACTGAGTTTTAGAGCTCGGCTGTTTTCATGAGTACGAACTCGACTAGAAAGAAAAAGTGTGTTTGTTTGGTGAGAAAGCGAATGCGCCAGCCAAGAAAACTTTTAAATGGACCGAAAAAGAAAAAGTCCTGAGTTTATTTGGGCTTTGGCTGACTTTTTATAAATGGTGGCTTCTTTGTTTTGGGTAATTAACGTGGGATAAGTTAGGGGGTGTACCGTGTACAAACGAGGCAGCCGTTTATATCATTTAATTGCATAACCGTTTTGGTAAGGTTTTTTCAGCAGTAAGAAGGGTATTTTACCTAATCAAAAAGTGAAATTCTTTATTTTAACTATTTATTTTTTAATACCAATTCTAACAGATACTTTATTTCATCTTTTTTTTTTTAAAAAAAATATTATTATTTAATCTTTCTTTATTATTTTCTTTTTATAGTCTTTGTTCATCGTCAAACTAAAAGCATTTCCCATTTCTCATCTAGTATATGAACCCCTTCCTCCTCTTCTCGGTATGATTTTTATTACCAGCCATGCCCTTTTGGGTCAAAGCAGTCGAGAAATTCATGCCCTCTTGGGTCATGCTCTCTTGGTCTAAAATCCACGGGGGCAGAAAGGACGACATCAAAACAGTAACAATTTCAATAATGTAGAGTAATGAGAATGAATTGCGATAACAATGAGGACCAATATTGCTAACGTTTCAATAAAAACAGAGTATAGATGAACTTTTTTGTTGGAGAAAGTGAGTCTCCAAAAGACCAAGGAAGGTTGTGCTAAACAAGGCCGTTGAGGGTGAGAGAGAAGAGAGCAAAACGTTGAGGGAGAGAGAAGAGAGAGAAAAAATATTAAAAATTTTGAATATTGTGCTACAATGAATAGCAATATGTAGCTATTCATTGTAGCAAAATCTGTGATTTATTTATTCCGGAGCTAATATGTTTGAGACATAAAAATGCTCATAATAGCTAAATATACTTATTATGAGCTATTTAGCTACTCTGCTGGAGATGCTCGGAATGGGCGGTTAGTGGTTTTAAGAGTAGGTAAAAGCAGTTAATAACTGCTAACAACTTTGTCCAAATTTAAGACAATTTCACCTGGTTAGTCAAATGTTATTTTGGTTAGTCAATATGCTAGAATATCTGCAGAATGGGTTACATCTAGCTTAACAATGAGCGCTGTTTTACTCATCAAATATAAAATCAGATCATTTTTTAATCTTTAATATTCTTTCTCCTCTCAATAAATAATATTTTTTTTTTTTAAAAAAAAAATATTTAAATAAAACGGTGAAAATGAATAGCTAAAAATAAAGCTGAATATGGATTTTTTTTTTTTTTTTAAAAAAATGGCAGCTAAAATTAAAAAGGACAAAGTTTTCCTCCAAACTAGGTTGGAGGAAATTCCTCCAACCTAGTCTCTAAAATTGACATGTGTCTTCAAACATGTGCTTCTCACATGTTTTTTTTAATACCCTAATTTCCACAAACTCTCCACCGTTAGTTTATGTCTCTCACGTTCTCTCTCTCTCTCTCTCATGTTCTTCTCTCCTTCCCCTCCTGCACGAGACCAAGCTGTCTTTCCAACCCAAAAAATCTCTCCATGGAGAGTTTCAAAGCAACAGAAGAGCACGACACTCCTTCATCAACACTCGCGTCGTCGAAGCCTCAATGTCTTCATTGCCCTCGCGTCCTCGAAGCCTCAACGTCTTCATTTGCCGACTTTTCAGATTTGACCAATCTGAAGGAGCAATCGACGTCAACCCATCTCTCAGATATGGTTTCTGTGATCAATTTTTGAGATTCTGTGACTAGATCTAGATGGAGATTCGCCACTATGATAAGCAAGAAGAATCATGGTTGCAGGGAAAGTGTGGGGATGATTTTATACCGTTGTTGTTTGTATTGAGAGAAATTTACCTGAAGAGGATTTGAGAGTTCTTTTTTTTCTTTTTCTTTTTTTTAACAAAAAAGTGTTGTATGAACGTGTTTGTTGAAATGCATGAATGGCAATTGAAGTTTAAGAATTTTTTTTTGCACATCAATTGCTTGCTAAAATGCATAGTAGAGTTATTATTATCAATTGTTTGCTGAAATTTAGAACCTCTTTTTGGAGAGAGAGAACATGAGAGAGAGAAACTAACGGTGGAGTTAACTATGGTTTGTGAAAATTAGGGTATTAAAAAAAACATGTGAGATGCACATGTTTGAAGACACATGTCAATTTTAGAGACTAGGTTGGAGGAATTTCCTCCAACCTAGTTTGGAGGAAAACTTTGTCCAATTAAAAATTAGTAACTTTTTAAAACAAATTTAAAATGCTATAAATAGAGTAGGCCGATGTAACTTATGTGGACACAAATTGGTTTTTCATCATAATTTTTGTTTTTAGCCCTCATAAATAGAGTTTAGGCGTTGTAAAAAAAATTATTGAAAACTTTTTGTAGTTTTTTTAACAGTTTAAATTTAATTTTATTCCCTCCTTTGAATACCAAAAAAAACAAAAAAAATCTTAAAAAAATCATCAACAACTCCAATGATAGCACTAGCACGTCCTAAGTATTGATCGTGAGGTCCCAAAAACTAGCTAGAACATGATTATCTCAATTTCAAATTAAATAAAAAAGATTAATTTAATAGTTTAGATTTGATTTTACAGATCTAATAATGAAAGTGTTATCACACAATAAATATAATACAATATGATTTAAAGCTTTAAATAAATGTAGCACTATATACACGGTTAAATACAATAAAACAAAATCTTTGACAAGATCAAGATTTGGATCCTCTTGCTTGGCTTTAGAAACGAAGCTATATGGTTTAGCCAAATTTCTCATAATTTTCTTTCTTTGCCTTTGTGGGAATAAATATATAATTTTTTCTTTATTGTAAGATTGTGATACCTTGACTTGGGACTTAATTCCGGTCACTCAAGAAATTGATTTGCAAATAAGACTTATACCACTTGCCATTTTGAAACTCTTAACTAGATATTGAAAGTAATTGCAAAGCTTTGAATCATTCGTAATGTGTAAATGTAGGAGAAGTTCCATTTTCATGGATTTTATATAATCTCAAGTCCATGTGCACTTCCCACAGAAAATACTTCAATAAGTATAACATATTAACTTTATCAATTTATAAAATAAGAAAGAGAGTTAAGCTTTTATAGTTTTCTTACAAATTGACTTGTATAAGAGTGTTACTCTTGTTGCGTCATATGGCAGTATTCGTCACGTGGGTTTACAAGAGAAGTATAATAATTGACGTAGTGTCGAAAAAAAATTCCTGTAAAAAGAAAAAAACAAAGTTACAAAAGTTATTGTCGTTTAGGGTTTATTATTCAGGATTATGGCTAAACTAATCCAATATGAAATTAACAAGTTAAGGTTGAGAAGTCTAATTCGTTTAATTAAATGAAAAAAATTATAGTTTACCTATATAGTCTTATATCAATGTCTCGACTCGAATCTGACATTCAACATTAAGGACTAGTCATTTTGATACGACTTGCAAACTCTACACGAACTCAATATAAAACTAACGAATTATAATTAACTTGATCGGATTAAAGTTAAAGTATATAATTTTATATTCATATTTTAACATAGCCTAAAATCTTAAAACGAACACGAATTGGCACTCTATTTAGGATAAACTGGATCGCTGCAACACAGCCATCTTATTTCACTTATGTAAATCATGATAAGGTTGATGACATCAACATGTTAAGAGTGTTCAGCAAGTATAGGGCATAATAAAATTGTGTACATATTTGGACTTTGACCACAATAAAATTCAACACAAGAATAATGAGAAGAGTCGTCACGCCAAACGTCATGCGTTGAATCTTTGAAACTGCCAAGAAATTTCTGGTTCTTGCCACAGTTGATCACTCACCTCCGCTCTACTATATAGTATACACCGTACTTTGGCTTCCCAATACTACCACAAGTCCACAACCATTCATTTCTTTGAACTCCATTCAAGAGCTCCACAAAACAATGGCAGCTTGTATTGCTAATTCAAGCGAAAGTACTTATAGTAGTTCATTTTCTTTGAACTTCAAGCGAAAATCAAGAATATTTTGGTCTTTTTTAGTATTTTTAACGGCTAAAATTGAAAAAAAAAAAGAAAAAGAAAATGGGTTCACATTGAGAGTAATTGAAAGTTTATGAGTCTAAATTGAGAGATTTTAAAGTTTGGAAGAGTTTGTCAAATCACGTAGAAGTTCAGGGGTCTAAAGTGAAGTTTTTCTTAATAATTATGTTTTCAACTGTAAATCTTATTGTAGTTTCGAAAAGAAATTAAAGGATATATGTTGTTATCAAATATCAATGATCTCTCACCATAGCAAACTTAGTGTCAGATACTTCAAAAAAAACTAATCAAGTCATAATTGAAACTTTCTAGAGTCACTTAATGGTCTCACCAATATAAAACTTAATGTCCTCAAGAGGTAGAGCTTAATCGGCTGGGACCACGCCTAAGGAAGTAGATGTCACTAGTTTGAATCCCCTTCTCCCTCTTGTGCTGACATGTCAATATATATATATATATATATATATATATATATATATATATATAACTTTTTTTTGGATGTCACCAGAGTCAACAACATGATAACTAGTTTTAACTACACTCAGCAAGTAGGCTACATTACGGTGAACAAAAGGGTTTCCTTTCTCCGATGCCTTGTGAATACCAATTAAGTAATAATTATTTAAAAATAAACAACACAAAAATATAACAAGCTTTTCATTTTCACGGAATAAAATTGATAAAAATGAAACAATTTACTATTAAGATAAAGAACAAAGTAAAGCACGAGATGGTTTCAGGTTTCACGGTTGAGCAATCCCCTTTTTCACAAGCATGTCATAAACTCTGTCAATTTTGTTGGCTTCAAGCTTGAACAAGTGATGGGCATCTAATTTCTTAGTGACAGAACCATTGATGATCTCGATTGACATAATCTCCTGCATCTTCAGATAGAGAGGTGGGGCTAGCTGAATCTCGCAGCATAGCCGTTTCTCCTGTTTACACATGGAAGCAGATAGCTTAAAACATTGTTTCAGTTAAAATTTTATACTAAACTAAAGCTATAACATGCTTCTTTAATAGTAAAAATATTATAGATTTTGGCGAGTTGCATTCAGAATTATATCCAAGCCACACGCTAACATTATCTTACAAATTACCCAGCTGGATGGGTTTTTGGGCTGGGCAAGTGTGAGGCTACAGTTTTTTAGGCAGCAGACTCAGAAGAGCACATACAATGCACAGCAAACTTTAGGCTCAAACCAATGTTTCCTGTGTCACACTTTAATAAGCCCAAATAAGCTCAAGCCGTCCTATTAATGTCAATTACTTGTCAATTTTAGGAATACAGCACATAAAAACAAAAAGGTTTCCTTATGCTTTCTTGTTAAGAAATAAAACTTTGGGACTGCATACTTACACTTTCAGACAATAATTCTGCTCCATAAAAGCCCATTATATCCAAATCGTTCACAGAGTTTGAAGTAGCCTGTCCCACTGGTCTCGAATTGAACTCCTTGCCAACAGACTCTGAAGCCATGAATGCATTTGGACCAGCTTGACTGCTTGGACCAACCTGAGAGCTTTCCTTTACTAGACGGGCATTTTCTTCAACTTCCCTTTTCCTTTTCTGTTTAAGGTATATATCAGCCTCAGCTGATGTGCGGCAACCAGCAGCTCGGGCATCCTGAAAAATTGTACAATGAAGTTCATGCAACATGCAAGGGAGACATTAGTTTGACAAAATGAAGTATCACATAATATATACCAGACTGAAACATTCCAAATTCACGTGTAGCATTGGTGGTTGTGCATCATTTGCATACAATATGATATCACACAAGGGAACTTTCAAGAATAAGAGGCCATGTCAATGTGGCAAGCTTGTTTTATATGAAAGGATTTTGGTAACCATATAATAAATAATTAGGGAATGTTAAGTGCTTTCTTGGTGTTCGTCTAGTCCTTTTAGTACTAAATGGATATTGTTTTTTTAAAACCAAGTGAAAGAAATAAGAGCAACCTTTTTTTTTTTGCTTTTTTAGAAAATAATATACACTTAAGACTAGGAAGACACGAGGAGAACAATAGGAGAGCACCTAGCATTTCTCTAAATAATTTTAGGTACAACTGTGATTACTTTCTATAGACCCAGTCAACACAACCTCAGTGGGGCAAGCCATGTATCATACCTTAAGTTCTTGAATTCTTTTCCTTGTTCTATGCACTTTAATAACAGTTAGAAGCAAATCGTCATGCTCTTCTTTGGTATGAAAACGCATGACAAAATCATAGCTCCGACAGATCGCCCTCTCTTCAGGCGAAAAATCTTTCTCAAGAGGATTCGGATATAACAAATTTCTTTCTATTATAAAATCCTTCCTGCGCTTCCTCTCATCAAGCCTGCCAACAAGTTTATTTTAACCATAATGCGGACGAAGAGAGAATAAGCATATTTCAGTTTCAGCCAGTAGGTTTATGCCATACTATTAAACAGTCTACACAAAACCTCCACAGCAAATAATTTCATCAAAAGACAGAAAAATAAAGAAATTATACAGAAAAATACTCATCCCATGTTCGTCGTGATTTTTTTAATGATAATATCTCAATTCCTCTTCTCCTCCTTTTTCTTTTCTCGTTCTTTACCATTATGCTACATCAGTCTGACACTTAAAATGCTGTCTTACAAGTTTCACATATCTAAATAAATAAATTCACCAAAAAGTGTGAAAATCAGATTAATGTGCCCACCTACCTCTTTGAATAGATATGCAGCACTCGCAACTTCAGCTCATGCTCCTCCTCTGAGTCTGTATCCTTAAATTCCATCTCAGCCAATAACTGTTCAGCATCATTGTCATATTCAGGATCAAACTCCTGTCTTTTGTGGTTATAACCACTCAATTCAACTAAAGAAGGACCCTCATTCCCTGAAGAGTTTGGTTTCTTTCCCCCAAAGCTCCTGTCTGCTTGAGGTTCTGCCAACAATATTAAAAAACATAATTTAATGACTTTATCATTATCATTCAGATTATGAATGCTCCACCAAGTTTTCAACTTTTCAGTACATGAAAAGTTAGAAGCATAGAAGGCAACAGACACCAACAAACAACAAAATACAAAAATGTGATTATAACATGCATTCAAGAAAATCTTTTAGTTAGATCAGCTTTACTAGAAAAGATATATTAATCAACAATTATTTGCAATCTGTAGATCATATGTGTCACACCTTCCACTTTAATGACACCAGGGCCATCTTTAACCTGGGCCACATTAGATGCCTTCTTGTTAGCAGCTGTTGCTGCTGAACGGACCCCAGATTCCACTTCTAAAGTATAAGAAAACAAGGCAGATAATTTAATTGAATAAATTATTTCATAAATAATGGAAGCTAGTCAATAATATAGTTTGCCTCACCAGCACTTAAGCTTGACAATATGCAGCCAGAGGAACCACCTTTATGTGAATCTTCAATTCTGGTTAAAATAAAAATCATAAGAAGGCTTCTCAGGTAAATTGTACAGAACATACATGGAAGAGAACGAAAGCATACTTGACTCTTGAAGGAGAAAAAGGAGATTCTTCCTTCGAATTAAGCTCCCCTATCATAGGAAATCCTGTTATAGTCACCAGCAGTTGTTCATCACAAAATGAATATCATAGCCTCACTAATCATTCACCATATAAACAAGACAAGATTAAGAATGGTAAACAAAAAAGAAAACAATTGAAAGGTTCAAAGAGTTATGGTAAACATGATCACACACCTTTCTTGTCCTCACTATGTCCTTTAGCCATAGCAAGAAGATCCTTTCTGTTTTTTCCAACAACATGAGACATGTCCTAGAAAAAAACATGTTCCACAAGTTACCCTTCTAAAAATTAACAATTCAGAAGAGAATTCACTTTGTTCAAGAAGTCATACCGGAAGAGGGAAGTATGGGGAGTTCATATATACACTTGTATAGTGTTCTATACATTGTTCTTTACTCTTAGTTCCCACATGCTCAGCAACTTCTGCCCAGTTACACAAGCCATACATTTCAATCCCCTGAAATAAGAATTTTGACAAGACAAGTAAATAGATTTTTCCAGGTAACAAATATAGAACTGAAAAAAAAAGGTAGGATCAAGCAACGCTATTGTAGGAATAAAACTGAGATTGAAAGTACCTCTAGTAGCAGCATTTCATTATCTGCATTCCAGTCAGGGCAAAAAAGAGGAAAGGATAAAGTATCCTGTTGAAGGGGAAAACATAAAAGCGTAAGCACAATTTATGGGTTTACATCCTCATCACAAAAACATGAATAATAGCCTCTACTAATAAGTTAACACCATACAAAACTGTACGAGTCAGTAAGGTCTCAGCAGGAGAAGTACTTTATTAATGAGATTACTAACCATAACCCTGTAAGGGTGAATGCTCTTATGTGGTGTCACCTCAGCTCCAACAGAAAAGCACTCTATACATAGGTCAAAATCAGGGCACACGACACATTTGATACGGATCTTCCCTGTAATGTCTTTGTTGCAATAATTGCAGTGGTATAGAGCCCTATTCCCTTCACTTGTCCCTTGACCTGTGTCCAAAACACACGCACACAAGAAAAAGAAAAAGGATCAGAAGAAAGAAGAAAGAAAAAAAAAAAAAAACGTAAAAAGCATTTAGACAAGAACAGCCAACATGTACCACTACCAATGATGACTTGGATTGAAAATCATCAGCACCATCATATTGGTATAGCAGCTTCTAAAAGTACTCCAAAGTTATAGAAGATGAAAAAAAAAAAAAAAACGTATGCCGGGCTAGAATCTCAATCAAATGACCCTAGGATCAAGTCAGTTGAGGTTTCTTCGACAGGCTTCCTACACATACTGTTTATAAAATGTTAATTACCAGATTACAACATAGACATTAAGGGCGAGAGTGCGTGTGTGTGTGTTCCAAAAGGGAAGTGGGAGAGGAGAGATTGGGTTCTAGTTTGAAAAGAGAGAATAGTTGAAAACACTTTCATACCATTGTGATCTCTCCAACAGCTAAGTCATCAAGAAACCATGCCACTAGAGTTTACTTCTAAACAGCCTACATTTAAAGTCATGCAAGAGTGGAATAGTACCTGCAGCTGCGGATTCTGAATTTTCTCCACTGGAGGCATTCTTTTTTCTTCTTGATCTGCATGGCCAAAAATTGGTACTCTAAAATAAGAAACTACAGCAATGGGCCAAATGTAAATCAACGAGGCAAGTAATATGATGCACTCATATAAAGATACAAAGCTTAAGCAAAATCATAGCACTATTAAGAAATCAAAATGCTTCAGAATCTTGTCAAGCTTGTTACAGCATAGTGGAAATCCCTCTCTTTTTCCTTCCCTCTGGGCAAGTATGAGTCTACTATCAGACAACTCAGTTGGAGAGGTGACTGCACGTGTATATAGATGAATTAACTAACCTTTTTCAGTTGTAATCTTTTTCAGTTAGTTAATTCTGTTTTAGTACAGTTGAAGTTAGTTAGCAGAATCTGTTATCATTGTAGCCGAGTATATAAGTAGAATTGATTCCATATTGTAATCAAGGTTGATTATACAGAGAATAAGAACATTCATTCTCTCTTCTTCTCTCAACTTGTTTCAACCTCTCCTCTTCCTTCTTCTTGTTCCTCTGTTCGTTTTCTTCTTCTTTCTTCTTTGCATTCTTCTGTTGCAGAGCTTGATATCTACTTCCACCATTATTATCAGTGGTTACACATAAACCCATTATGTATTTACTGCATTCTTTCCACTTTCACATTTAAACAAACTGCTGATCTTACATAAGATTTCACAATTCCATCTTTTTTGCGCCTAAAGATATGAACAGTAAGAACTAAGAAACACCGAATGTATGTCCAAAAATCGAACTTTTACTCAAATGTGAATTAAACTCCCAAAAAAAAAAAAAATTAGAAAGCAGATAATAACCTTTGAGTGGGGTCCTCATAAGCAGAATGGAAATTTCCACGAGAGCGACCCATTGAACTCTGAAGACCTGTGTAATTAACGCTGCTTGCTCAACCCAAAGGCACACAGAAAAATGCGCGGGAGACCAGTATATAGGACCCAGTACAACCTAAATTTCACAACACTTCTGAATTATTTTTTTGCAAACACAAACACGTAGGTACCTCGATCTTAGATTCTAAGGAACTAAATCTCTTTCATTTTGAGAAAACTTAAAAACTTTTTTTCAAACAAAAGGTTTTCGATTAATTCTGCTTAATTTATTAATGAACTTAGTATCTTTAAATAGATAATTACAATGCATAGTGAAAATAAAAGACTAAGTAAAATAAACTACATTAACGATAATACTTATCTCTAATATTTAAATTCTAATTCATACTTCTAATATTATCTATAAAGTTAACATATTAGTTATAGATAACATATTATTCTAAGATTAAAATACCTCTATTAGACTCCTAACACTGTCCAAAAGCCGTAACAAAATGTGCTACTATGAGCTAAAGTTGCAACATTTGAAACATGATAGTGCTGTCATTCAAATCAAGATTGGAGTTATCATCAACAACTCCAATGACAGCACTACCGCTAGCACGTTTTAAGTATTGATCGCGAGGTCCCAACATTTGAAACATGATTATCTCAATTTTAAATGAAATGAAAAATATTGTTTTAATAATTTAGATTAAATTTTACCGATGTATTAATAGTGAATATGTTGTTACATAGTAAATCTTTTACAACATTATTTAAAACTTTAAATAAATGTAGTACTATATACACCGTTTAATACAACAAAACAAAATTTTGACATCATCAAGAGGAACTTGATTGCTTGGCTTTAGAAATGAAGCTATCTGGTTTAGCCAAATTTCTCATCATTTTCCTTCTTTGCCTTTGTGGGAATAAATATATAATTTTTTCTTTATCGTAAGATTGTGATACCTTGACTTGGGAGTTGGGACTTAATTCCGGTCACTCAAGAAATTGATTTGCAAATGTGACTCATGCCACTTGCCATTTTGAACCTCTATTTATTATTATTTTTTTCCTAATAAAATAAGAAAAAAAGGTTATATGAGAGGATCTTTCCCATTTTTGATCCGAATGGAAAAGAGAATGAAAGATCTTATGGGAATGCTTTAAAAAATACAATTAAAAGCGGCCCATTAAGTTAAAGCATGTGTCCTAAAAAACTCTAATAAGATATTGAAAGTAATTGCAAAGCTTTGAATCATTCGTAATGTGTAAATGTAGGAGAAGTTCCATTTTCATGGATTTTATATAATCTAAATTCCATGTGCACTTTCCACAGAAAATGCTTTTAAGTATAACATATTAACTTTATCAATTTATAAAATAGGAAAGAGTGTTAAGCTTTTATAGTTTTCTTACAAATTGACTTGTATAAGAGTGTTACTCATGTTGTGTCACATGGCAGTATTCGTCACGTGAGTTTTCAAGAGAAGTATAATAATTGGCGTAGTACCGAAAAAAAATTCCTGTAAAAAAGAAAAGCAAAGTTACAAAAGTCGTTGATGTTTAGAGTTTATTATTCAAGATTATGGCTAACCCACTAATCCAATTTGAAATTAGCAAGTTAAGGTTGAGAAATCTAACCCGTTTAATTAAATGAATCAAATTATCGTTTACCTATACAGTCTTATATCAATGCCTCGACTTGACTCGACTCGAATTTGACACTCGACATTAAGGGCTAGTCATTTTGATATAACTCGCAAACTTTACACGAACTCAATATAAAACTAACGAATTAAAGTTAACTTGATCGAGTTAAAGTTAAAATATATAGTTTTGTACTCATATTTTAACACAGCCCAAAATCTTAAAACGAGCACAAATTGGCACTCTATTTAGGATAAACTTGATCACGGCAACACAGCCATCTTATTTCACTTATGTAAATCATGATAAGGTTGATGACATCAACATGTTATGAGTGTTCAGCAAGTATCGGACATAATAAAATTGTCTACATATTTGGACTTTTGACCACAAAAAAATTCAACACAAGAATAATGAGAAGAGTCGTCACGCCAAACGTCATGCGTTGAATCTTTGAAACTGCCAAGAAATTTCTGGTTCTTGCCACAGTTGATCACTCACCTATATACACCGTACTTTGGCTTCCCAATTCTACCACAACCCTTCATTTCTTTGAACTCCAATCAAGAGCTCCACAAAACAATGGCAGCTTGTATTGCTAATTCAAGCTAAAGTACTTCTAGTAGTCCATTTTCTTTGAACTTCGAGCGAAAATCAAGAATATTTTGGTCTTTTTTAGTATTTTTAACTGCTAAAACTAATGAAAAGGTTCATATTGAAAGCAATTGAAAGTTTAAGAGTCCAAATTGAAAAATTTTAAAGTTTGGAAGAATTTATCAAATCACGCAGAAGTTTAGGAGGATAAAGTGAAGTTTCCCCTAATAATTGTGTTTTCAATTGTAAATCTTATTGTAGTTTCGGAAAGAAATTAAAAGATATATGTTGTTATCAAATATCAATAATCTCTCACCATCTCAAGCTTTGTGTCGTATACTTCACAAAAACTAATCAAGTCATAATTAAAACTCTCTAGAGTCACTTAATGGTCTCACCAATATAAAACTTAGGTCCCGTTTGGTTTGCGAATTAGACCCTTGGATTGGACTAGCTAATATTATGCATAGCTAGTCCTTTGTTTGGTAACATTTTATTCTTGAGAATAGTCTATTTCCATGTGACTACTAATCACATACACACAGAATTAGTTAAGCCACTAAAAAATGAATGGCTTAGCTAATCTAGTACTGTGGAGTTATAATTAACGTATAAAATTGCCAAAAAAAACCTTACACTTCTCATACTCATGAAGCTCTCATGATCTCCATCTCTCTCCCCCTCTCTTCTCTTCGATCTCTCAGTTTCTTGGTTATTTCGATCTCTTTTTGCTATTTGAATTTTTTTTTTCTTCTCTAAGTTTTTTTTTTTTTTTCGTTCTCACTCAGTTTTTTTTTTTTTTTTTCTACTCTCTCAGTTTTTTTTTTTTGTTGCTTCTCTCTCAGCATTTTTTATTCTTTTTTTTTTAATTTTAATTTTTTAATTTTTTTTTTTTTATAATTTCTTTTGATTCTCTACGACGTTTATTTGATTTTGTTTCTCCGTCTCTGTTTTTTTTTTTTTTTTTTTTTTTTTTTTTTTTTTTAATTTATTTCTTTTGAATCTCTGCAAGATTTCTTTGATTCTGTTTATCCGTCTCTCATTTTTCTTTTTCTTTTTTAATTTTTGTACCATTTATTTTTCTTGATTCTGTTTCTCCGTCTCTCTATTTTTTTTCGTTCACTCTCAGTTTTTTTGTTTTGTTTTTGTTTTTGTTTTTGTTTTTTTTTTTTTTTAATTTTTTTAATTTCTTTTGATTCTTTGCAACGTTTCTTTGATTCTGTTTCTCCGTCTCTCTGTTTTTTTTTTTTTTTTTTTTTTAAAAAAATAAATAAATAAAAAAAATTATGTACAGTTTATTTTTCTTGATTTTGTTTCTCCATCTCTCTTTTTCTGTACCTTTTTTTTTTTAAAATTTTAATTTTAATTTTTTTTAATTTTTTAATTTTTTTAATTCTGTTTTTTTGATTTCTTTCGATTCTCTGTAACGTTTCTTTTTAATTCTGTTTCTTCGTCTCTGTTTTTTTTTTAAAAAAAATTTTTTTTGCACCATTTATTTTTCTTGATTGAGTTTGATTGACATTAGAAGTCAATATTGAGTTTGTTTCTATATAGTTGTTTATGTTTCCAAAAAAAAAAAAAAAAAAAAATCCATAATAATATAAATTGTATTTGTATTATAAGGGTATTTTAAGAAATAAGATCACAATACGATTCCATTCACCAACAGATTGCATTGTACCAAACAAATGAATATGATTATCTAGCCTATTCCAAAGTTATAACCAAACAAAGGAATAAAAATAACTAATATATTCTATACTTTTCTATTCCCAGTGATAACTAATCATTTTTCAATGGACTAACAATCCGCGAACCAAACGATGCCTTAATGTCCTCAAGAAGTAGAGCTTAATCGGCTAGAACCACGCCTAATGAAGTAGAAGTCACTAATTCGAATCCCCTTCCCTCTTCTTGTGCTGACATGTCAAAATATATATATATATATATATATATATATATATATATATATATTCATAAATTCATTTATAATCCACTCATTTCGTTTCAACGTGGGGTAACTTTTTTTTGGATGTCATCAGAGTCAACAGACATGATAACTAGTTTTAACTCCACTCAGCAATTAGGCTACATTACAATGAACAAAAGGGTTTCCTTTCTCCAATGCCTTGTGAATACCAATTAAGTAATAATTATTTAAAAATAAACAACACAAAAATATAGCATGCTTTTCATTTTCACATAATAAAATTGATAAAAATGAAACAATTTACTATTAAGATAAAGAATAAAGTAAAGAAGGAGATAGTTTCAGGTTTCACGGTTGAGCAATCCCCTTTTTCACAAGCATGTCATAAACTCTGTCAATTTTGCTGGCTTCAAGCTTGAACAAGTGATGGGCATCAAATTTCTTAGTGACAGAACCATTGATGATCTCGATTGACATAATCTCCTGCATCTTAAGGTAGAGAGGTGGGGGTAGCTGAATTTCGCCGCATAGCCGTTTCTCCTGTTTACACAAGGAAGCAGACAGCTTAAAACATTGTTTCAGTTAAAAATCAAGAGAAATGTACACCAGAAATTCAACTGATATATAATACATGGTATAAATTGACTAATGAAGTTTTCCACTAAATTGGGTTGACAAATATTCCTCCGACCTAACTTATTAAATTGACACAGATCCTAAAAGCATGCGATTCTCAAATATGAAGTTCAAGTTTGGAGAAAAACTTTATACTAAACTAAAGCTATAACATGCTTCTTTAATAGTAAAAACAACATAGATTTTGGCAAGTTGCATTCAGAATTATATCCAAGCCACACACTAACATTATCTTACAAATTACCCAGCTGGATGGGTTTTTGGCCAGGGAAAGTGTGAGGCTACAGTTTTTTAGGCAGCAGACTCAGAAGAGCATATACAATGCACAGCAAACTTTAGGCTCAAGCCAATGTTTCCTGTGTCACACTTTAATAAGCCCAAATAAGCTCACGCCATCCTATTAATGTCAGTTACTTGTCAATTTTAGGAATACAGCACACAAAAACAAAAAGGTTCCCTTATGCTTTCTTGTTAAGAAATAAAACTTAGGGACTGCATACTTACACTTTCAGACAATAATTCTGCTCCATAAAAGCCCATTATATCCAAATCGTTCACAGAGTTTGAAGTAGCCTGCCCCACTGGTCTCGAATTGAACTCCTTGCCAACAGACTCTGAAGCCATGAATGCATTTGGACCAGCATGACTGCTTGGACCAACCTGAGAGCTTTCCTTTACTAGACGAGCATTCTCTTCAACTTCGGTTTTCCTTTTCTGTTTAAGATACATATCAGCCTCAGCTGATGTGCGGCAACCAGCAGCTCGGGCATCCTGAAAAATTGTACAATGAAGTTCATGCAAGGGAGACATTAGTTTGACAAAATGAAGTACCACATAATATATACCAGACTGAAGCATTCCAAATTAACGTATAGCATTGGTGGTTGTGCATCATTTGCATACAATGTGATATCACACAAGGGAACTTTCAAGAATAAGAGGCCATGTGAATGTAGCAAGCTTGTTTTATATGAAAGGTTTCCGGTAACCATATAAATAATTAGAGAATGCTAGGTGCTTTCCTGATGTTCTCATAGTATCTTCCTAGCTCTAAGTGAATATTATTTTTTAAAAACCAAGTGAAAGAAATAAGAGCAATTTTTTTTTTTGCTTTTTTAGAAAATAATATCTACCTAAGACTAGGAAGACACAAGGAGAACATTAGGAAAGCACCTAGCATTTTTCTAAATAATTTCAGGCACAACTGTGATTATTTTCTATAGACCCAGCCTACACAACCTCCCAGTCTACACAACCTCAATGGGGCAAGCCATGTATCATACCTTAAGTTCTTGAATTCTTTTCCGCGTTCTATGCTCTTTAATAACAGTCTGAAGCAAATCGTCATGCTCTTCCTTGGTATGAAAACGCATGACTACATCATAGCTCCGACAGATTGCCCTCTCTTCAGGCGAAAAATCTTTCTCAAGAGGATTCGGATATAACAAATTTCTTTCTATTATAAAATCCTTCCTACGCTTCCTCTCATCAAGCCTGCCAACAAGTTTATTTTAACCATAATGCGGACGTAGAGAGAATAAGCATATTTCAGTTTGAGCCAGTAGGTTTATGCCATACTATTAAACAGTCTACACAAAACCTCCACAGCAAATAATTTCATCATAAGACAGAAACATAAAGAAATTATGCAGAAAAATACTCGTCCCGTGTCCATCATGATTTTTTAATGATAATATCTCAATTCCTCTTCTCCTCCTTTTTCTTTTCTCATTCTTTACCATTATGCAACATCAGTCTGACAGTTAAAATGCTGTCTTACAAGTTTCACATATTTAAATGAATAAACTCACCAAAAAGTGTGAAAATCAGATTATTGTGCCCACATACCTCTTTGAATAGATATGCAGCACTCGCAACTTCAGCTCACGCTCCTCCTCTGAGTCTGTATCCTTAAATTCCATCTCAGCCAATAACTGTTCAGCATCATTGTCATATTCAGGATCAAACTCCTGTCTTTTGTGGTTATAACCACTCAATTCAACTAAAGAAGGGCCCTCATTCCCTGAAGAGTTTGGTTTCTTTCCCCCAAAGCTCCTGTCTGCTTGAGGTTCTGTCAACAATATTAAAAAACATAATTTAATGGCTTTATCATTACCCATTCAGATTATGAATGCTCCACCAAGTTTTCAACTCTTTAGTACATGAAAAGTTAGAAGCATAGAAGGCAACAGGCACCAACAAACAACAAAATACAAAAATGTGATTATAACATTTATTCAAGAAAATCTTTTAGTTAGATCAGCTTTACTAGAAAAGATATATTAATCAACAATTATTTGCAATCTGTAGATAATATGTGTCACACCTTCCACTTTAATGACACCAGGGCCATCTTTAACCTGGGCCACATTAGATGCCTTCTTGTTAGCAGCTGTTGCTGCTGAACGGACCCCAGATTCCACTTCTAAAGTATAAGAAAACAAGGCAGATAATCTAAGGATCATATCTAAAATTTAATTGAATAAATTATTTCATAAATAATGGAAGCTGGTCAATAATATAGTTTGCCTCACCAGCACCTAAGCTTGACAATATGCGGCCAGAGGAACCACCTTTATGTGAATCTTCAATTCTGGTTAAAATAAAAATCATGAGAAGGCTTCTCAGGTAAATTGTACAGCACATACATGGAAGAGAATGAAAGCATACTTGACTCTTGAAGGAGAAAAAGGAGATTCTTCCTTCAAATTAAGCTCCCCTATCATAGGAAATCCTGTTATAGTCACCAGCAGTTGTTCATCACAAAATGAATATTATAGCCTCACTAATCATTCACCATATAAACAAGACAAGATTAAAAATGATAAACAAAAAAGAAAACAATTGAAAGGTTCAAAGAGTTATGGTAAACATGATCACACACCTTTCTTGTCCTCACTATGTCCTTTAGCCATAGCAAGAAGATCCTTTCTGTTTTTTCCAACAACATGAGACATGTCCTAGACACAAACATGTTCCACAAGTTACCCTTCTAAAAATTAACAATTCAGAAGAGAATTCACTTTGTTCAAGAAGTCATACCGGGAGAGGGAAGTACGGGGAGTTCATATATACATTTGTATAGTGTTCTATACATTGTTCTTTACTCTTAGTTCCCACATGCTCAGCAACTTCTGCCCAGTTACCCAAGCCATACATTTCAGTCCCCTGAAATAAGAATTTTGATAATACAAGTAAATAGATTTTTCCAGGTAACAAATATAGAACTGAAAAAAAAAAAAAAGGTAGGATCAAGCAACGCTATTGTCGGGATAAAACAGAGATTGAAAGTACCTCTAGTAGCAGTATTTCATCATCTGCATTCCAATCAGGGCAAAAAAGAGGAAAGGATAAACTATCCTGTTGAAAGGGACAACATAAAAGCATAAGCACAATTTATGGGTTTACATCCTCATCACAAAAACATGAATAACAGCCTCTACTAATAACTTAACACCATACAAAACTCTACGACTCTGTAAGGTATCAGCAGGAGAAGTACTTTATTAATGAGATTACTAACCATAACCCTGTAAGGGTGATTGTTCTTATGTGGTGTCACCTCAGCTCCAACAGAAAAGCACTCTATACATAGGTCAAAATCAGGGCACACGACACATTTGATACGGATCTTCCCTGTAATGTCTTTGTTGCAATAATTGCAGTGGTATAAAGCCCTTTTCCCTTCACTTGTCCCTTGACCTGTGTCCAACACACACGCACACAAGAAAAAGAAAAAGAAAAAGGATCAGAAAGAAGAAAGAAAGAAAAAAAAGAACGTAAAAAACATATAGACAACAACAGCCAACATGTACCACTACCAATGATGACTTGGATAGAAAATCATCAGCAACATCATATTGGCATAGAAGCTTCTAAAAGTACTCCAAAGTCATAAAAGATGGAAAAAAAAAAAAAAAAAAAAAAAAACGTATGCCCGGGTAGTACCTCAATCAAATGACCCTAAGATCAAGTCAGTTGAGG
Source organism: Corylus avellana (assembly GCF_965113065.1). Taxonomy (NCBI): domain Eukaryota; kingdom Viridiplantae; phylum Streptophyta; class Magnoliopsida; order Fagales; family Betulaceae; genus Corylus; species Corylus avellana. The sequence goes on along the minus strand of NC_142490.1, from coordinate 47,762,837 downwards.
TTTCTTCGACAGGCTTCCTACACATACTGTTTTTAAAATGTTAATTACCAGATTACAACATAGACATTAAGGGCGAGAGTGCGTGTGTGTGTTCCAAGAGGGAAGTGGGAGAGGGGAGATTAGGTTTTAGTTTGAAAAGAGAGAATAATTGAAAACACTTTCATACCATTGTGACCTCTCCAACAGCTAAGTCATCAAGAAACCATGCCACTAGAGTTTACTTCTAAACAGCCCACATTTAAAGTCATGCAAGAGTGGAATAGTACCTGCAGCTGCGGATTCTGAATTTTCACCACTGGAGGCATTCTTTTTTCTTCTTGATCTGCATGGCCAAAAATTGGTACTCTAAAATAAGAAACTACAGCAATGCACCAAATATAAATCAACGAGGCAAGTAATATGATGCACTCATATAAAGATAGAAAGCTTAAGCAAAATCATAGCACAATTAAGAAATCAAAATGCTTCAGAATCTTGTCAAGCTTGTTACAGCATAGTGGAAATCCCTTTCTTTTTCCTTCCCTCTGGGCAAGTATGAGTCTACTATCAGAAAACTAAGTTGGAGAGGTGACTGCACGTGTATATAGATGAACTAACTAACCTTTTTCAGTTGGTTAATTCTGTTTTAGTACGGTTGAAGTTAGTTAGCTTAGTTATCAGAATCTGTTATCATTGTAGCCGAGTATATAAGTAGAATTGATTCATTCTTGTAATCAAGGTTGATTATACAGAGAATAAGAACATTCATTCTCCCTTCTTCTCTCAACTTGTTTCAACCTTTCCTCTTCCTTCTTCTTGTTCCTCTGTTCGTTTTCTTCTTCTTTCTTCTTTGCATTCTTCTGTTGCAGAGCTTGACATCTACTTCCACCATTATTATCAGTGGTTACACATAAACCCATTATGTATTTACTGCATTCTTTCCACTTTCACATTTAAACAAACTGCTGATCTTATATAACGTTTCACAATTCCATCTTTTTTGCGCCTAAAGATATGATCAGTAAGAACTAAGAAACACCGAATGTATGTCCAAAAATCGAACTTTTTACACAAAAACTAACAAAACCAACAACCAAGCAAGCTCAAATGTGAATTAAACTCCAAAAAAAAAAGAAAAAAAGAAAATAGAAAGCGGATAAGAACCTTTGGGTGGGGTCCTCATAAGCAGAGTGGAAATTTCCACGAGAGCGACCCATCGAACTCTGAAGCTGAGCGAGCTCAGGAAGACCTGTGTAATTAACGCTGCTTACTCAACCCAAAGGCACACAGAAAAATGCGCAAACCAGTATATAGGACCCAGTACAACCTAAATTTCACAACACTTGTGAATTGTTTTTGATTGGTTCCAAACTGGGTATTAATAGCTCAAGCTCAAAATGACAAATTTCAGCAAAACCCCTAAATTCCTCAGGCACTGAGAATTTGTTTTGATAGCTTCCAAATTGGGTCAAGCCCTAAATCACACATTTCTGAGATTTTTGGTCCTTGGGAATTTTGGATTTTTGACAGATATGGTCATACGTGAATGATTTTTTGGCAAACACAAACGAGTAGATGATAGGTATGAGACAACCTGGATATTAGATTCTAAGGAACTAAATCTCTTCGATTTTGTGAAAACTTAAAAACTCTCTTTTTTTTTTTTTTTTTTTTTTACATGTCCGCGCAAGGAAAGGGAGGAGGATTCGAACTAGTGACCCCCGCTTCATAAGGCGTGGTCCCAGCCGATTGAGCTACCTTTTGGGGAAAAACTCTTTTTCAAATCCAATGTTTTCGATTAATTCTTCTAAATTTATTAATGAACTTCGTGTCTTTAAATAGACAATTACAATGCACACTAAAAATAAAAGACTAAGTAAAATAAACTAACTAACAATAATACTTATTTTTAATATTTAAATTCTAATTCATCATTCTACTATTATCTATAAAGGTATTTTAATCTTAAAATTCCTCTATTAGATCCCTAACACTGTCCAAAAGCCGTAACAAAATGTGCTACTATGAGCTAGAGTTGCAACATTTGAAACATGATCCTGCTATCATTCAAATCAAGATTGGAGTTATCATCAACTACTCCAATGATAGCACTAGCACGTCCTAAGTATTGATCTTGAGATCCCAACATTTGAAACATGATTATCTCAATTTCAAATAAAATGAAAAATATTAATTTAATAATTTAGATTAAATTTGACAGATCTATTAATAGTGAATATGTTGATACATGATAAATATATTAAAACATTATTTAAAACTTTAAATAAATGTAGTACCCTTTTTTTTTTTTTTTTTTTGAGAAAAAAATGTATAATTTTTGACATGATCTATTGATTGCTTGGCTTTAGAAATGAAACTATCTGGTTTAGCCAAATTTCTCATCATTTTCCTTCTTTGCCTTTGTAGGAATAAATATATAATTTTTTCTTTATTGTAAGATTGTGATACCTTGACTTGGGACTTAATTCTGGTCACTCAAGAAATTGATTTGCAAATATGACTTATACCACTTGCCATTTTGAAACGGTAACTAGATATTGAAAGTAATTGCAAAGCTTTGAATCATTCGTAATGTGTAAATGTAGGAGAAGTTCCATTTTCATGGATTTTATATAATCTCAATTCCATGTGCACTTCCCACAGAAAATGCTTTGAATATAACATATTAACTTTATCAATTTATAAAATAAGAAAGAGTGTTAAGTTTTCATACAAAATGATGTGTATAAGAGTGTTACTCATACTGTGTCCATGGCACTCATCACGTGAGTTTACAAGAAAAGTATTATAACTAGCGTAGTATCTAAAAAAATTTCTGTAAAAATAAAAAAAAAAACAAAGTTACAAAAGTCGTCGTTATTTAGAGTTTATTATTCAGATTATGGCTAACTCACTAACACAGCATAAAATTAGTAAGTTAAGGTTGAGAGGTTTAACTCGTTTTATTAAATGAGTCGGATTATATTTTACCTATATAGTCTTATATCAATGCTTCGACTCTACTCGAATCTGACACTCAGCATTAAGGGCTAGTCATTTTAATGACTCGCAACCCTAGCGAATTAGAGTTAGCTTAATCGAATTAAAGTTAACGTATATAATTTTATACTAGTACTTTAACGCAGTCCAAACTCAAAACGAACACGAATTGAGACTCTGTTTAGGACAAAGTTGATCACCGCAACACATCCATCTTATTCAACTTACGTAAATCATGACGAGGTTGATGACATCAACATGTTGGAGTTTTCAGCGAGTATCGGAATTCGGACATAATGTCTACATATTTGGACTTTGAACCACAATAAAATTCAACACAAGAATAATGAGAAGAGTCGTCACGCCAAACGTCATGCGTTGAATCTTTGAAACTCAATTACACAACATGTACTCTGTTGTTGCCAAGAAATTTCTGGTTCTTGCCACTGTTGATCACGCACCTCCGCTCTACTATATAGACCGTACTTTGGCTTCCCAATACTACCACAACCCTTCATTTCTTCGAACTCCAATCAAGAGCTCCACAAAACAATGGCAGCTTGTATTGCTAATTCAAGCGAAAGTACTTCTAGTAGTCCATTTTCTTTGAACTCCAATCAATGCCAAGCGAGGTCCAAATTCTGCAGATCCAGCTTCTCAAATCTTGTTTCATGCAAAACCAACAACCGGGCTGGGAAGAAAGTCTCATGTTCTTCAAAAAACATTCTGCTGGTTGATGATGAGGATGAAGATGAGCAGCTATGGTTGAAAATCCGAGAGGAAGCTTTGTGTGACTTGGAACAGGAGCCAATGTTGTCTAAATACTACCACTCATCGATATTGTCACATGTTTCACTAGAGAGCGCGTTAGCAAATCAGCTAGCGATGAAGTTGGGGAACGCAGACATTGCTAGTGATGCACTAAAGGAAATTCTCTTGAGCGTTTTCGCTGAAGATGATGAGATGATGGGGGGAGCCATTAGAGATGATCTCAGAGCTGTAAGAGAACGAGACCCTGCTTGCCTCAGTTATGTCCATTGCTTGTTGAATTTTAAAGGTTTTCTTGCCTGCCAAGCTCATAGGGTGGCAAATAAATTGTGGTCACAAGGCAGGATTGTCATGGCACACCTACTTCAGAGTCGCATATCTGAGGTTTTTGCAGTGGACATCCATCCAGGAGCAAAAATTGGTCGGGGGATATTACTTGATCATGCCACTGGTGTTGTGATTGGAGAGACAGCAGTCATAGGAGATAATGTTACAATTCTGCATAATGTGACACTGGGTGGCACGGGGAAAGTTTCTGGGGACAGGCATCCTAAGATTGGTGATGGGGTTTTTATAGGTGCAGGAACCAAGGTTTTGGGTAATATTAGAATTGGAGAAGGAGCTAAAATAGGTGCAGGGTCAGTGGTTCTGAAGGATGTGGCTCCTAAGACAACTAGTGTTGGAAATCCAGCTAGATTGGTTGGAGGAAAATAGAAACTTGCTGTGATTTCAGTCTCTTTGTTATGTAAATTATCTTCATGACATTCTATTTGAAGATTGTTGTTAATATTTGAGGATGAGTTAATAATGTATGGTGATGAAGCCCCTTTCATCTTAAATCATTGTGACAAAATCCAGCTAGATTGGTTGGAGGAAAATAGAAACTTGCTGTGATTTCAGTCTCTTTGTTATGTAAATTATCTTCATGACATTCTATTTGAAGATTGTTGTTAATATTTGAGGTTGAGTTAATAATGTATGGTGATGAATCCCCTTTCATCTTAAATCATTGTGACAATGTCTACTTACCCAAAAGTGGACAAGAAAACTTGAAAAAGAAGTGATCATTTATCACTAGATTCCTGGAAAGTCCTCTCTATCTCTCTTTGCTTATATATTTATGCTGGGCAAATACTTCGTCTACATCAAATATTTGACTTACAGATGAAGCTTTTATTGTGTTAAAAGAGATTTGCTTGCACGTGAATGATCCTAAATGTAATCACATAAAATCATCATCGGATGATTTGCATGTGCTAATTTGTACTGTTATTTAACTGTGTACACCCCTGCATTCTCCAAAAAGCTAATTTATTCTGCTATAATATTAAGGTATTCTGTGTGAATCATGTAAAGAGAGAAGTCATGAGAAATTGCTTCCCACATGAAACAAAACAAATCAATTTGGTTTGGAATATGCCATATTTATTTGGCGTTGACTAGTCACCTACAAGTAATTGAGACTGCAAGAAAGAGTCAGCTCTTTCTTTGTTGGCTCCATGGCCCCTGGAATAATTATTTTCCTACTCAACATTAATTATGAAATTGTGCCTTGTCATTTTCACGAATGAGACACGCCCTTAAATTAATTAGCATCATAATTGAGGTAGTCCAATATACTATATATATTTGCACCAAAAAAGTCAATGTTTATACCTACTGGCTGATGGGATCCAACTGCTAATAGCACTATAATTTTGCGACTTGGGTGAAAGAAATTTCTCGAGTAATCACTTGTTTATCCTTTCTGTGATGGTGCTGTAATACTCCTTGGCTCTCGCCACTTTCATTCTTTTCCTCTCTTTGGTTTGGCTGTTAAAGCTACGTAAAAGATCCAAACTTGAGAAATTGCCCCCGGGGCCATGGAAGTTACCTCTTATAGGAAACTTGCACAACTTGGTAGGTTCACTACCACACCATGCTCTCAGAGAACTAGCCAAGAAACATGGACCTCTCATGCACCTACAATTGGGTGAAGTTTCTGCAGTTGTGGTGTCATCCCCCATGATGGCCAAAGAGTTCATGAAGACACATGACCTTGCCTTTGTGCAAAGGCCACTATTTCTTGCCCCTAGAATTTTGACTTATGGTGGCTCAGACATTGCCTTTTCTCCATATTGTGATTACTGGAGGCAAATGCGAAAAGTCTGCGTCTTGGAACTCCTAAGTGCTAAGAGGGTTCAGTCCTTCTCTTCTGTTAGAGAAGAAGAGGTTGATAATCTCATTGAGTCCATCCACTCATCTTCAGGATCTCCAATCAATTTTAGTGAACATATTTTCACTTTGACAAGTACCATTATATCTAGAGCAGCATTCGGTAGCAAATGCAAAGACCAAGATGCATTTCTATTGTTGGTCAAGGAACCGATATCCTTGGCAGGAGGCTTTGAGTTGGCTGATTACTTCCCTTCACAAAATTTTGTTCGTATGATGTTGTAAAATTAAATGAATGGTGAAAAAATTCTTATTGATGCTAAATAATATTAATCCAAACAATTAACAATAAGATAAATAGAATACAATAAATAAAAAATAGAGCAAGGAAAAATCTCACAAAGATATAGAATTACGCAAGAGCGTTGTCCTTAAAGGTTGATTTCGTGCCTCCCGGAGTGTATGACTCGGTGCGATCGGATCTCTTGACACGCAACCTCCCAGGATTAGATTATAGCTTCTACCTTCGTTAAGAACGCACTTTCAAGTAACGAAGATCAAATGAACAACCCTTTTTCAAATTGAAAAGGATAAAAAATTGAGTAGCAAATAACTCTATTTTTCTCTTTGGTAACAAAGAAAAATTCTGGAGCATGAAAATGAAATCTTACTAAAAAGTAATATTTTTTTGATGATTTTTTGTCAAAGTTGAACACTTGCTTATATAGACATGGGGGAAATTTTTTTCTTTTAAAACTCATTATCATGCAATCTATGTCTTAAAGAACAAACGGTTATGAGATCAATGTATAAAAATCAACGGTCAACATATTTAAGACAAACGGTCAACAAATCATCAAACGGTCATGAAAGCTTGAAGACAAATGGTTTTTAATTTGAGAAAACCAACGGTAAAACCAGCAGCTAAAAGAGCTTGTAAATATTGAAGACAAATGGTTTTTAATTTAAGAAAACCAACGGTAAAAGAATTAAAACCAGCAGTTAAAAAAAACTTGTAAAAGGTTTTATTGCCCAACGGTCAAAACTCATGAATAGATTTTATGTCAAATGGTCAAAAAATTAATAGGTAAATAAAACCAATATTTATAACATCACAACAATCCCCCACATGTTACAAATATTAGAGTAGAAGGAGATTGAAAGCATGCATCGATGTGGTACCCGAAAGTTTTAACCACAACTAGGATAAACAAGTAGGAACTTAATGAATTGTGGTAGAGTTAGACTCTTTTAACCAAATTCATAAAGTGAGCAAACTTATCACCCACATAACTTTCTCCAAAAGAAAACTAATAAATAAATAAGAATTAAAAAAAAAAATTAGGTTGTTCTGTGGGTTGACGCTTTATACAGGCCATGCGCCCCTGGGTTTCATGAGTGCTCTAGAGACCTACCCAAGTCTCATAGGAAGCGGCACCACCTCCACACTCACATAGATGGTATCCATCAAGAGTGTGTGCAGGTAACACCCCATCCCAATAGGTTGGGACTATGGAACCATTAAGAGTTTTAAACTCATCCTTAATCACCTTGCATCTTTGTACTGTCTTACACCATAGGGATGTACTCACCAACAATCTTCTCAACAAGATAGTGAAATAACATAGAATGACAGTACCACACCATGATCACTTGTGACTTCGTTTCCCATTAAACCTCATTTATGGGATCTCCAATCACAGAGGTTGGGTATCCATCACAGTGTCATCATTTGGGTATCAGTCCTATCCCTCTCGATGTTTCACTCACCAGCCTTCTTGCTAGTGGCTTGGTCAAAGGATCTGCCAAATTCCTTTCTGACCTCACAAAATCCATGGATATTACACCGGTCTCAATAAGTTGCCTTACAATATTGTGCCTTAATCGGATATGTCGACTTTTCCCATTATAGATCTTGCTCTTGGCTCGAGCTATGGCAGCCTGACAATCACAATGAATACAAACAGGTGGAACTGGGTTAGCATATAAAGGCAAATCAATCAAAAGGCTCCTTAGCCATTCAGCTTCCGTTCCAGCCTTCTCCAAAGCAACTAACTCTGCCTCCATTGTGGATCTTACTATGCAAGTTTGTTTGGAGGACTTCCAAGATATAGCTCCTCCTGCTAATGTGAATACATAGCCACTAGTAGGCTTTGGTTCATCTGAATCAGAAATCCAATTAGCATCACAATACCCTTCTAATATAGCAGGAAAACCATAATATGACAAACCATAATTAATTGTGCCCTTTAAATATCTCAGCAATCTAGAGATTGCATCCCAATGCTCAACACTAGGATTATGAGTATATCTACTCAATCTACCGACATCATATGCAATATCAGGGCGTGTACAGTTTGTCAAGAACATTAAACTACCAATGATTTGTGCATATTTCTTTTGTGAAACACTATCACCGTGATTCTTAACCAAATGCATTTTAGAGTCATATGGTGTAGACATAGGTGAATAATCAAAGTGCTCAAATCTTTTTAGCATCTTTTCAACATAATGTGACTGAGATAAAGTACTACAATTATTATCTCTAAGAACTTTAATGCCCAATATAACATTAGCTTCACCCATGTCTTTCATATCAAAATTAGATGAAAGAAATCTTTTAGCTTCATGCACAACATTCATGTTGGTTCCAAAAATAAGCAAATCATCAATATATAAACAAATAATGACACCTTCATTATTACTAAACTTGCTATAAACGCATTTATCTCCACCATTAATAGAATAAGCATTAGATAACATCACTTTGTCAAATTTTTCATCCCATTGCTTAGGAGCTTGTTCTAATCCCTACAAAGATTTCACCAATTTACAAACTTTGTGTTCTTGCCCGGGGATTACAAGTCCCTCGGGTTGCTCCATATAAATTTCTTCTTCCAAATCACCATTTAAAAAGGCAGTCTTGACATCCATTTGATGTACCACAAGTTTATAAATAGAAGCAATAGCAAACAATATTCTAATAGATGCAATTCTAGTAACCGCCGAATAAGTGTTAAAATAATCAATATTTTGCTTTTGCTTGTAGCCTTTAGCTACCAAGCGTGCCTTGTATTTATCTATTGTACCATCCGGTTTGAGTTTCTTCTTGAACACCCATTTACAACCAATTGGTTTGGTCTTAGGAGGTAACTCAACAAGTTCCCATGTATGGTTAGACATAATTGAATCTAATTCATTATTAATAGCTTCTAACCAAAAAGGTGCATCAATAGATTTGATTGCTTCATTATAACATATCGGATCATCATTAACAATATAAGCAATAAAATCATTACCGAAATTCCTTTTCGTTCTAGCTCGCTTGCTTCTCCTCAATTCTTGCACATCATCAACAATTTCATTAGAAGTAAAAGAAGGTTCATGCAATAATTTTTCCTTATTTTTCAAAGGAAACACATTCTCAAAGAAAATAGCATTTTCAGATTCAATAATAGTATTGTAATCTAAAACATCACTCTTAATAACAAGAAATCTATAACATGAATTATTGCAAGCATAACCAATAAAAATACAATCACAAGTTCTAGAGCCAAGTTTCCTCTTTTTAGGCTCGGGTAGCATAACCTTTGCCAAACACCCCCACACTTTGAGGTATTTTAGACTAGGCTTACGACATTCCCAAAGTTCATAAGGAGTTTTACCGGTTTTCTTATGAAGCACTTTATACTGAATGTGACAAGCCGAAAGAATGGCTTCCCCCCACATGTTAGGGGGTAGCCTGGAACTAACAAGCATCGCATTCATCATTTCTTTCAAAGTTCTATTCTTTCTTTCGGCTACTCCATTAGATTCCGGTGAATAAGGAGGTGTAACTTCATGTATTATGCCATTTTGTTCACAAAATTCCTTAAAAGGATTAGACTCATGTTCACCACCTCTATCGGTCCTTAGTCTTTTAATCCTTTTATTCTTTTGATTTTCAATTTCAATTTTGTATTTTATGAACATTTGTAAGGCTTCATCTTTGGATCTTAATAAGTAAAGTTTAGTAAATTTAGATTAATCATCAACAAATGTCACATAATATTTTTTACCACCTCTAGTCATTGCGTGCTTTAAATCACCCAAATCACTATGTATTAAGCCAAGAAGTTCAGTTTCTCTTGTAATAGATTAACAAGGTTTTTTAGTGATTTTAGTCTCAGCACATACTTCACATTTATCCATATTGGTTTCACTTAGTGAATTAATAATTCCGGTTTCTTTCATTTTCTTGATGTACCCAAGATTTACATGTCCAAGTCTACTATGCCAACTATTAATAGAATCAACCAAGTAAGCACAAGAAGATGAATTTTCATTAATAGTATTAGCAACATTTAATACAAAAAGACCTTGATCTTCATAGCCTTTACCAACAAACATATCATGCTTAGTTAAGGTAACAATGCCACCATCAAATAAAATCTTAAGTCCTGCCTTACCAAGCAAGTGTACCGAAACAAGATTATGTCGGAAATGAGGAACATGTAGAACATCGAAGAGTGAAAAGGTTTTACCCAAAGTTAGCTTTAAGAGAGCTTTCCCTTTTCCTACCACAGGCACAGATCTATTGTCTCCAACAATTACCCGCTCAGTATTCTCCTTTATTGGTGTGTAGGAGGATAAATCTTCTTTATTTCCACAAATGTGCCTAGTAGATGCGGAATCAATCACCCATCCTTTTACTTCTGTAGTCATGTTAGCTTCGGATACGACAGCTGCAATGATCTCTTCCACTTCCGTCACATTTGCCTTGTTTTTTGATATTGATCCTCTGTAGTTGTTGGTAGTCCTTTGCTTACATACCGCTACATAATGACCTGCTTTGCCACAAACAAAACAATTGACCCTTTTCTTCTGTATTAGAGAATGAGATGTGTTGAGTTTTTTCTTATTATTCCAAGGTTTTCTTTTGAGCTTATGGTCAAATTTCTTGTAGTGTTGTGGAGGCCTACTAGATCTCTCTTCTACTAAATTAGCTTTGGAAATAATTTCCTTAGCTTTGTTAACCTTTTCCAAAGACCTATTCCTCTCTTCTATTTTAATATGCACTATGGTTTGTTGAAGACTCATGAAAGTCTTCTTTTGTTTGAAATGGAGTTTATACTCTTTCCAAGAGTCGGGTAATTTTTCAACCAGACACTGGGTCATAAAACTTTCAGGTAGACCATCACCCTCTTTGGCTAATTCAGCAACTATGTTATGAAACTCATGAATTTGAGAAGTAATACTCTTTTCATCAGTCATTTGAAAATGTAAGAAATTGCTTGCAGCAAATTTCTTAGTACCCTCATCCTCAATCACATATCTACCAACTAATTCATCCCATAAATCTCTAGCAATAGTAAAATTGCAATAAACATCAAACAATTCATTAGATAAAGAATTCAATATAGTATTCACACATAATGTATTAGCCATTTCCCAATCTCTTAATTCTTTGGATTGTTCTTCAGATTCCTCATCCGGTCTAGGCTCAGTTAAAGCACTAGAAATTTTGTAAAATCTAAAACTGCAAGAACCTTTTGTTGCCAACTTTAAAATTATTTCCATAAAAAAGGTTCAATTTTTGTAGCATCTGGAAGAACTTTAGCAGCAGCAAGAATTTGTGCATCCATGATCAACCTTTAAGATTTTAGTGGGATGAAAGCTAAACTAGAGAAGATTTATAGGAAGCTTGACAAGATCCTGGAGAACATAATAGATGAGCACAGGGAGAACCAGATGAGTGCATCAGCAGATCTGGAAGATATTGTTGACGTCCTTTTAGGCCTTCAGCAAAGTGGTACAGCACTTGAGTTCCCAATCACAACCAACAACATCAAAGGCGTCATTTTGGTTAGTATTTCTGCCAATCATAATCATTCAAAAAGAATTAATTCCCAATGACTTGGGGTCAGTCACTTTTGTTGTCAACAACATATTTTTCTTCAATATATAAAAAGGAATCTATAAATGTTTCTTAATAAGAAGATTATGGTCTATATGCAACACTGATGACATGAATCTGCTACAAAAGTATGAACTCAGATTTTGATATTTTGAATGATGCAGTCATGAAGCTGATTTATACTTGATTAAATCTCAACTTTATACTTTATTAGAATGAGCGTTCCCGAAAATAGAAATCTCACTTTTAGAAAAATAAAATAAAAAAATACAAGTGTTGTTCAGCTAGGATGTTAGTATTTGATCATGCAGGAGCAAAGATTAAACTTGAGAATTTTCTGAATAGTATCAAACTTGGAATCAGTATTGTCATGTCGCTGGCTGAGAATGTTGAGGGTATTGTTGATGCATTATTTTGGTCTAACAGTCTCAGTTTGGTGTGATCTTTGCGTTCTTCGAGGCGTCTTTGATCATTGACCTTCGGGCTCCTACAAAATAATAAAAGCGATAAAGGGGTCTCCGGGGAAGGCCCCACAGACCCTTCGATACTTAAGTTAGCAGTCGCATATGGGGTCAAAATGTAACCGGAGCTAGCAATGTGTTGAGAAAAATATGATTGATCCTCGTTACCGCTGCTTGATGTTCCCGGTTATAGGATTTTATCTATGTAACGTTACCGGTGCCTGATGTTCCCTGTTATAGGGTTTTATCTGTGTAATTGCTTCCTCGATCTTCTCCCTTTAGGTGATTGAGGGATCATTTGAAATAGTTTAGAGATAATGTGAGGTAGTTGAGATAATATAGGATCTTATGAGATAATTGAGGGTTGTTGAAAGATAGTGGGACCCCATTGTGGATTTTATCCCCAACAGGTATCATGCTGTAAAATTCTTAATGTTATTTTATAATTTTTGTTAATGGTTGCAAATTAGAGAGTTAAAGTTCAAATCTTTCATAAAATGTCAAATTTTAGTTTTTGAAGAAGATTAAGCTTATAAAAATTTATGAATATAATTAATTAATCATTATTATAAATTTTCAATTTTTTTTCTAGGACATATTTTCTGGTGGCAGTGACACTTCATCAACCGCAATAGAGTGGGCTATGACAGAAATTATGAGAAACCCTCAAGTGTTGGAGAAGGCTCAAGCTGAGATAAGGCAGATGTTGAAAGGAAAGAAAAAAAATTGAGGAGAAAGAACTTCATAAACTATGTTACTTGAAGTTTAGTGATCAGAGAAATATTAAGGCTACACCCTCCTCTTTATATGTTACTTCCAAGAGAATGCAAGGAGCAATGCAAAATTGATGGCTATGAAATACACATCAAAACCAAAGTCATTATAAATGCGTGGGCAATTGGAAGAGATCCTGCATATTGGCATGATGCTGAAAGTTTTATGCCAGAAAGGTTTGCTGATAGTTCAATTGATTTCAAAGGGACTCACTTTGAATATATGCTTTTTGGGGCAGGAAGGATGATGTAGGACGATATTTACCTATATCTTTGGTAAAAACAGTGATACGGAAAATGTCAAAAATACCATTGGAATAGTGTTGTTTAATTATAATTTTGGACTTGCCCCAACAATGGAAGTACAAAAGGAGGTTAGTACTGCCCGACACATCCCCGGGCCCTGTTCATCAATTGGGCACTATTCACCCAAGCAACACTCGGTCACTCAGCTCACCCTGAGCCACACTCGGGATTAGATGTCAAATGTGCCAATACCTGGGCATGCCCCACATGCCATCCAAGTGCCTCTACTCCCGGGGAACAACACCCTAGAGTAATATTCGGGAACCAGCCTTGCGACAAAACTGACTGTTAGTGGGCACGCGTGGTCAGAGCCGAAAGGAGGATGTCAGGAGAATAAAGTCAGGCGTGAATTCCTTTTGTCAAGGCCATCATTTATTGTCTACAGTAGATTACTTTATTAGGCAATTATTTCTTGTCTAGGATAATTTATTTTAATTGCCCATTATTTCTTTCTAGGTAGATTACTTTTGTCAACACTCATAAATGCATGCCTACGGTTCGGGGATGTGTTTTATTAATTGTTTAGGGTAGGATAGAATATTTTATAAGAATATTGTCAGATGGGCGGTGAAGGCCGCAACTTTTGCCAGAGCAGGGAAGGCCGTAAAACAGTGACAGGGTTGGGAATAATGTCAGAACCAGGGTCTAGCAGCCGCAAGGAATAATGTCAGAACCGACCTGCCAACAACATAGAACCAATTTGAAGCTTTTACCGGTTAAGGAGAACCAATAGGAAGCTACTGCTGGATTAGGGGAACCAATGGCCAGTTGCCATTGTTAGGCCAATCATGTTAGGGCCAAGTTTATTTTAATATTTCTTAGAATAGTTTATTATTTTATTTTCCTATAAGTAGGAACCTTGTAACATTCATTCGGCAATCAACCATGATATTTTGAAATCAATATATTTGAATTGAGAATTTCTCTTAATCTTTTCTCTGCAGAGAATTATCTTCAACTTGCGGGTTGTATCTTGCAATCTGCGAATTGTGTTGTGTGTCAATCTGTGGATTGAGCGCTGTTTATCAAGTCAGGAGACGCAGAAGCTCCTAAACCTTTGGTTACCAAGTCTTCCGCTACGTCAGTTGGTATTAGAGCAGGCATTATCCTGGTTATGGCCAATCAGCGCATTGGCAACCACCCCTATTACGTCGCAGCTCGTGTCAGGGAGGCTCTTTTGAGGGCCAAATTCGTTGGGTATCTGAGCCGGCGTTATCTGGATTCGATGGTCAACGTGTACTGCAACAACAACAAATTCTATAACGACGCCATTCATGAAAGAGATGATGTTTCGAGAATGGAATTCCAAAAGCTCCAACAAATGGTACAGACCATGAAACTGCAAGTGAGCCGGTTGTGGGAATCATTTGAGCATAGGCAGAGGCGTACCCAGTTGAGTTCTCCTTCTACCGGGATCACTGTTGACCCTGGGCAGCATTGTTCACCCGATCACTATTCATCCAAGCACTAATGCACTATTCACCTGGGCATTCTAACCAACCTCACCCGGAGGAAGATGTTAAAACAATGGAGTTGCCACCAGAGAAAAATTATGTGCAATCTCCACCCTTGCTTGCAGCGACTTCACCAATGGAGGAACAACCACTGCCTCCTTCACTACAGGTGCAACCTCCTCCACCACATATTGAAGTCGACGTCCACGAAGAAATCGTTGGAGGAATTTTTATGGAAGAAGACGAAAAGGAGAAATCATGTCTTGGTGAAATCTATGTAGATTTCTCCAAATATATTTATGCCGAGGAGCTGCGTGTGCCAAGTCCCAAAGAAAACTTGAAGACGAGTTTTTTTCAAGTGGGAGTGTCTAATGTAGGGCGATATTTACCTACAACTTTGGTAGAAACAACGATAAGGAAAATGTCAAAAATACCATTGGAACAGCGCCATTTGATTATAATTTTGGACTTGCCCCGACAATGGATGTACAAAAGGAGGTTAGTACTGCCCAACATATCCCCGGGAACTGTTCATCAATCAGGCACTATTCACCCAAGCAACACTCGGCTCACCCCGAGCCACACTCGGGATTAGCTGTTAAATGTGCCAATACCCGAGCACGCCCCGCATGCCATCCAAGTGCCTCCACTCTCGGGGAACAACCCCCTAGTGTAATATTCAGGAACCAGCCTTGCGACAAAACTGACTGTTAGTGGCCACGCATGGTCAGAGCCGAAAGGTGGATTTTAGGAGAATAAAGTCAGGCATGAATTCATTTTTTCAAGGCCATCATTTATTGTCTAGAGTATATTACTTTATTTGGCCATTATTTCTTGCCTAGGATAATTTATTTTAATTGCCCATTATTTCTTTCTAGGTAGATTACTTTTGTCAACACCCATAAATGCATGCCTACGATTGAGGGATGGATTTTTATTAATTGTTTAGGTAGGATAGAATATTTTATAAGAATATTGTCAAATGGGTGGTGAAAGCTGCAACTATTGTCAGATGGGCGGTGAAGGCCGCAACTTTTGTGAGAGCCGGGAAGGCCGCAAAACAGTGACAGGTCCGAGAATAATGTCAGAACCAAGGTCTGACAGCCGTAAGGAATAATGTCAGAACCAACCTGCCAACAACCGAGAACCAATTAGAAGCTTCTATCGGTTAAGGAGAACCAATAGGAAGCCATTGCCAGATTAGGGGAACCAATGGCCAGTTGCCATCGTTAGGCCAATCATGTTAGGGCCAAGTTTATTTTAATATTTCTTAGAATAATTTATTATTTTCTTTTCCTATAAATAGGAACCTTGTAACATTCATTCGGCAATCAACCATGATATTTTGAAATCAATATATATGAATTGAGAATTTCTCTTAAACTTTTCTCTACGGAGAATTATCTTCAACCTACGGGTTGTATCTTGCAATCTGCTGATTGTGTTGTGTGTCAATCTGTGGATTGAGCACTGTTTATCAGGTCAGGAGATGCAGAAGCTCCTAACCCTTTGGTTACCAAGTCTTCCGCTATGTCAGTTGGTATTAGAGCAGGCATTATCCTGGTTATGGCCAATTAGTGCATCGGCGACCACCCTTATTACGACACAACTTGTGTCAGGGAGGCTCTTTTGAGGGCCAAATTCGTTGGGTATCTAAGCCGGCGTTATCCGGATTCGATGGTCAACGTGTACTAGAACAACAACAAATCCTATAACGATGCCGTTCGTGAAAGAGATGTTGTTTCGAGAACGAAATTTCAAAAGCTCAAGCAAACGGTATAGACCATGAAACTGCAGGTGAGCCGGTTGTGGGAATCACTGTTGACCCAAGTTTACCGGGGCAGCACTGTTCACCCGAGCACTATTCACCTGGGCATTCTAACCAAGTGGCTAAAGAATAACTTAGTATAGACATGCTAAATCCTTTAGGAAAGAAAAGAATTAGAGCATGGACCAAGTGGCTAATTCGTTGCTTAGGGAAATCAATAGCTTAAGGCGTTAGAGTTTAATCCTTAGGTTGGCAAGCATTAAATATGCATAACTTGATCAAAGTATTGGCATATTGTTATATTAATTGAGCATAATTAATGGTGGATATCAAAGCCCTACCCTTTATTATCATCTCATCAATAATCAATCTTAGTTAGGGCTGGGCACGGGTCGGTTCGGGGCGGGTTTGGAGTTTTTTACCACCCGACCCGTGCCCATCGGGTTTGATAAACCCTTACCCGTTACCCGGGTTATATGCACTAAAACCGCCGGGTTTCGGGTAGAACGGGGCGGGTTGCTCGGGGCGGGTCGGGTATTTTTAATGGGTATCAATTTCAATTTAAGTCCTGGTTTTTTTGTAATTTTTTTTTAAAAAACTGGTTTTTTGTAATTTTTTTTTTAAAAACTGGTTTTTTGTAACTTTTTTAAAAACTACATTTGGACTAAAACCCATCAAGAATGGAGGATTAGAGGAAGTCTGGAAGGGGGAAGAGGAATAGAGGATATCATATTAGGAATTTAGGGTTTTAAACATATAGGGGCGGGTCGGGGCGGGTCGGGTACCCGCCTCTTAAAAAATCCTATACCCGCGAGCCGACCCGACCCGCACGGGTCTGATGTTTCCCAACCCGTGTATGCCAAAAAAAAACTTAAATCCGGCAGGGCGGGGCGGATCGGGGCGGGGCGGGGCGGGTTGGGCGGGTTGGGCGGGTTTTTGCCCACCCCTAATCTTAGTTACTTTTGCTTAAGGAATTTATTTTTAAATATAAATTCAGCAATCCTCGTGGGAATGATCCTGTACTTGCATCATATACTACTCTGTTGACCTTGTGCACTTGCAGGTAAAACGTACAATTATTTACCTATTAATTTAGATATATTTTTGCACAACAAGTTTTTGGCGCCGTTGCCGGGGATTGCAGGTAATCATAGGACTCTTTCACATTTTCTATCCTAGTGGTGAGGGGTGGATGGCCCCCAAACTATAAGTTAGTTTCGTGCTAATACCAGTCCACATTACAAAGTTGACAAATTTGGATAGGTATCCCCGCGGATGCCCACACAACTAGGATTTAAAAATTTGGATAAAGATCTCCAAGTAATCTTGTTGTTCGGATTAATAACAAATATGAGAGAATTAATATAGGGCTCACTTGCCCAAAAAAAATTTAGGTTGTCCATCCACGCACTTGGGCAAGTAATCATACGACTCTCTCACATTTTCTATCCTAGTGTGGGGGGGGGGGGGGGGGGGGGGGGATGGACCCCAAGCTATAAGTTAGTTTCGCGCTAATACCAGCCCACATTACAAGGTTGCAAATTTGGATAGGTATCCCCGCTGAAGCCCACACTACTAGGTTTTAAAAATTTGGATAAAGATCCCCGATAATTTTGTTGTTCGGATTACTAACAAATATGAGAGAATTAATATGGGGCAAACCTGCCCAAAAGAAATTTAGGCTGTCCATCCACCCGTTTGGGCAGGTAATCATAGGACTAACATTTTCTATCGAAGTGGAGGGGGGGAGGGGGGGTGGATGGACCCCAAGCTATAAGTTAGTTTTGCGCTAATTAATACCAGCCCACATTACAAGGTTGACAAATTTGGATAGGTATCCCCATTGATGCCCACACTACTAGGTTTTAAAAATTTGGATAAAGATCCCCAGTAATCTTGTTGTTCAGGTTACTAACAAATATGAGAGAATTAATATGGGGCTCACCTGCCTAAAAAAAATTTAGGTTGTCCACTCACCCTCTTGTTTAGGTAATCATAGGACTGTCTCACATTTTCAATCCAAATGGGGGGGGGGGGGGGGGAGGTTAGTTTCGCGCTAATTAATACCAGCCCACATTACAAATTTGACAAATTTGGATAGGTATCCCCACCGACGCCCACACTACTAGGTTTTAAAATTTTGGATAAAGATCCCCAGTAATCTTGTTATTCGGATTACTAACAAATATGAGGGAATTAACGAGAAATCCCTAAAGTATGCCAAAAAAATAATTTATTCCCTATAGTCAAATTACGTCAACTGAGTTAATATATTTTGTTAGTGTAACACCGACTTAAATAGGACATGTGTCACAATTTTAAGGGCTCTGGTGCATCTCACTATCGGAATTTGTTACGTTAGTGGACGAAATTTGACTGTAGGAAATAAATTATTAATTTTTTTTTGACATCTTTCAAGGACTTCTGAGTTTATTTTGTTACCACATGGTGCTAATTGCAAATCAGGTAAACCATAATGATTAGTTTTGCAGTTTTCCCATATATATCACCCTCTATGTATCTTTGCACCAAAAGCCATGTTTTACCTACTGGTGCAATTCGTGTGAGTATGTTGGGTTCGGGTCGTGTCGAGGCATGTGTATAAAATTATAAGTCAACTCTAACCTGATCCATTAATTAAACGGGTTAGACCCCTTAACCTTAACCCTTTAATTTTGTGTTGGGTTCGCGAGTAATGTCCAAAATTGCCTGTCATTATGTCTTGTGTCGGGTTTGGGGTGTGTTGATGTATGTGTTGATGGACCCCAAGCTATAAGTTAGTTTCGCTCTAATTAATACCAGCCCACATTACAAGGTTGACAAATTTGGATAGGTATTCCCACTGATGCCCACACTACTAGGTTTTAAAAATTTGTATAAAGATCCCTAGTAATCTTGTTGTTCGGCTTACTAACAAATATGAGAGAATTAAAATGGGGGTCACCTGCCTAAAAAAAAATTTAGGCTGTCCACTCACCCGCTTGTTTAGGTAATCATAGGACTGTCTCACATTTTCAATCCAAGTGGGTGGGGGGGTGGGGAAGAGGTTAGTTTCGCATTAATTAATACCAGCCCACATTACAAATTTGACAAATTTGGATAGGTATCCCCAACGATGCCCACATTACTAGGTTTTAAAATTTTGGATAAAGATCCCCAGTAATCTTGTTGTGCGAATTACTAACAAATATGAGGGAATTAACGAGAAATCCCAAAAGTATGCCAAAAAAATAATTTATTCCCTACAGTCAAATT
The DNA here is from genome assembly GCF_965113065.1 of Corylus avellana. NCBI lineage: Eukaryota > Viridiplantae > Streptophyta > Magnoliopsida > Fagales > Betulaceae > Corylus > Corylus avellana. The sequence goes on along the minus strand of NC_142490.1, from coordinate 47,743,023 downwards.
ACGTCAATTGAGTTAATATATTTTGTTAGTGTAACACTGACTTAAATAGGACATGTGTCACAATTTTAATGGTTCTGGTGTGTCTCACTATCAGAATTTGTTACGTTAGTGGACGAAATTTGACTATAGGAAATAAATTATTATTTTTTTTGACATATTTCAAGGACTTTTGAGTTTATTTTGTTACCACTAATTGCAAATCAGGTAAACCACAATGATTAGTTTTGCAGTTTTCCCATATATATCACCCTCTATGTATCTTTGCACCAAAAGCCATGTTTTACCTACTGGTGCAATTCGTGTGAGTATGTTGGGTTTGGGTCGTGTCGAGGCATGTGTATAAAATTATAAGTCAACTCTAACCTGATCCATTAATTAAACGGGTTAGACCCCTTAACCTTAACCCTTTAATTTTGTGTTGGGTTCGCGGGTAATGTCCAAAATTGCCTGTCATTATGTCCTGTGTCAGGTTCGGGGTGTGTTGATGTATGTGTTGATGGACCCCAAGCTCTAAGTTAGTTTCGCTCTAATTAATACCAGCCCACATTACAAGGTTGACAAATTTGGATAGGTATCCCCACTGATGCCCACACTACTAGGTTTTAAAAATTTGGATAAAGATCCCCAGTAATCTTGTTGTTTGGATTACTAACAAATATGAGAGAATTAAAATGGGGCTCACCTGCCCAAAAAAAAATTTAGGTTGTCCACTCACCCGCTTGTTTAGGTAATCATAGGACTGTCTCACATTTTCAATCCAAGTGGGGGGGAGGTTAGTTTTGCATTAATTAATACCAGCCCAAATTACAAATTTGACAAATTTGGATAGGTATCCCCACCGATGCCCACATTACTAGGTTTTAAAATTTTGGATAAAGATCCCCAGTAATCTTGTTGTTCGAATTACTAGCAAATATGAGGGAATTAACGAGAAATCCCTAAAGTATGCAAAAAAAAAAAATTATTCCCTACAGTCAAATTACGTCAATTGAGTTAATATATTTTGTTAGTGTAACACTGACTTCAATAGGACATGTGTCACAAGTTTAATGGTTCTGGTGTGTCTCACTATCAGAATTTGTTACGTTAGTGGACGAAATTTGACTGTAGGAAATAAATTATTATTTTTTTTGACATATTTCAAGGACCTCTGAGTTTATTTTGTTACCACATGGTGCTAATTGCAAATCATCTAAACCACAATGATTAGTTTTGCATTTTTCCCATACATATCAACCTCAATTCTTTGCACCAAAAGCCATGTTTACCTATTGGTGCAATTCGTGTGAGTAAGTTGGGTTCAGGTCGTGTCGAGGCATGTGTATAAAATTATAAGTCAAGTCTAACCTGATCCATTAATTCAACAGGTTAGACCTTTTAACCTTAACCCTCCAATTTTGTATTGGGTTCATGGGTAATGTCCAAAATTGCTTGTCATTATGTCCTGTGTCGGGTTCGGGTTGTGTTGATGTATGTGTTGATGGACCCCAAGCTATAAGTTAGTTTCGCGTTAATTAATACCAGCCCACATTACACGGTTGAAAAATTTGGATAGCTATCCCCACTGATGCCCACACAACTAGGTTTTAAAAATTTGCATAAAGATCCCTAGTAATCTTGTTGTTCGGATTACTAACAAAAATGAGACAATTAATATGGGGCTCACCTGCCCAAAAAAAATTTAGGTTGTCCACTCACCCGCTTGTTCAGGTAATCATAGGACTGTCGCACATTTTCAATCCAAATGGGGGGGGGGGAGGTTAGTTTTGCGCAAATTAATACCAGCCCACATTACAAATTTGACAAATTTGGATAGGTATCCCCAACGATGCCCACATTACTAGGTTTTAAAATTTTGGATAAAGATCCCCAGTAATCTTGTTGTGCGAATTACTAACAAGTATGAGGGAATTATCGAGAAATCCCAAAAGTATGCCAAAAAAATAATTTATTCCCTACAGTCAAATTACGTCAATTGAGTTAATATATTTTGTTAGTGTAACACTGACTTAAATAGGACATGTGTCACAATTTTAATGGTTCTGGTGTGTCTCACTATCAGAATTTGTTACGTTAGTGGACGAAATTTGACTATAGGAAATAAATTATTATTTTTTTTTGACATATTTCAAGGACTTTTGAGTTTATTTTGTTACCACTAATTGCAAATCAGGTAAACCACAATGATTAGTTTTGCAGTTTTCCCATATTATCACCCTCTATGTATCTTTGCACCAAAAGCCATGTTTTACCTACTGGTGCAATTCGTGTGAGTATGTTGGTTTGGGTCGTGTCGAGGCATGTGTATAAAATTATAAGTCAACTCTAACCTGATCCATTAATTAAACGGGTTAGACCCCTTAACCTTAACCCTTTAATTTTGTGTTGGGTTCGCGGGTAATGTCCAAAATTGCCTGTCATTATGTCCTGTGTCAGGTTCGGGGTGTGTTGATGTATGTGTTGATGGACCCCAAGCTCTAAGTTAGTTTCGCTCTAATTAATACCAGCCCACATTACAAGGTTGACAAATTTGGATAGGTATCCCCACTGATGCCCACACTACTAGGTTTTAAAAATTTGGATAAAGATCCCCAGTAATCTTGTTGTTTGGATTACTAACAAATATGAGAGAATTAAAATGGGGGTCACCTGCCCAAAAAAAAATTTAGGTTGTCCACTCACCCGCTTGTTTAGGTAATCATAGGACTGTCTCACATTTTCAATCCAAGTGGGGGGGAGGTTAGTTTTGCATTAATTAATACCAGCCCACATTACAAATTTGACAAATTTGGATAGGTATCCCCACCGATGCCCACATTACTAGGTTTTAAAATTTTGGATAAAGATCCCCAGTAATCTTGTTGTTCGAATTACTAACAAATATGAGGGAATTAACGAGAAATCCCTAAAGTATGCAAAAAAAAAAAATTATTCCCTACAGTCAAATTACGTCAATTGAGTTAATATATTTTGTTAGTGTAACACTGACTTCAATAGGACATGTGTCACAAGTTTAATGGTTCTGGTGTGTCTCACTATCAGAATTTGTTACGTTAGTGGACGAAATTTGACTGTAGGAAATAAATTATTATTTTTTTTGACATATTTCAAGGACCTCTGAGTTTATTTTGTTACCACATGGTGCTAATTGCAAATCATCTAAACCACAATGATTAGTTTTGCATTTTTCCCATACATATCAACCTCAATTCTTTGCACCAAAAGCCATGTTTACCTATTGGTGCAATTCGTGTGAGTAAGTTGGGTTCAGGTCGTGTCGAGGCATGTGTATAAAATTATAAGTCAAGTCTAACCTGATCCATTAATTCAACAGGTTAGACCTTTTAACCTTAACCCTCCAATTTTGTATTGGGTTCATGGGTAATGTCCAAAATTGCCTATCATTATGTCCTGTGTCGGGTTCGGGTTGTGTTGATGTATGTGTTGATGGACCCCAAGCTATAAGTTAGTTTCGCGTTAATTAATACCAGCCCACATTACACGGTTGAAAAATTTGGATAGCTATCCCTATTGATGCCCACACTACTAGGTTTTAAAAATTTGCATAAAGATCCCTAGTAATCTTGTTGTTCGGATTACTAACAAATATGAGACAATTAATATGGGGCTCACCTGCCCAAAAAAAATTTAGGTTGTCCACTCACCCGCTTGTTCAGGTAATCATAGGACTGTCGCACATTTTCAATCCAAATGGGGGGGGAGGTTAGTTTTGCGCAAATTAATACCAGCCCACATTACAAATTTGACAAATTTGGATAGGTATCCCCACCGATGCCCACACTACTAGGTTTTAAAAATTTGGATAAAGATCCCCAGTAATCTTGTTATTCGGATTACTAACAAATATGAGGGAATTAACGTGAAATCCCTAAAGTATGCCAAAAAAATAATTTATTTCCTACAGTCAAATTACGTCAACTGAGTTAATATATTTTGTTAGTGTAACACCGACTTAAATAGGACATGTGTCACAATTTTAATGGTTCTGGTGCGTCTCACTATTGCAATTTGTTACGTTAGTGGACAAAATTTGACTGTAGGAAATAAATTATAATTTTTTTGACATATTTCGAGGACCTCTGAGTTTATCTTGTTACCACATGGTGCTAATTGCAAATCAGGTAAACCACAATGATTAGTTTTGCAGTTTTCTCATATATATCACCCTCTATGTATCTTTGCACCAAAAGCCATCTTTTACCTACTGGTGCAATTCACGTGAGTATGTTGGGTTCGGGTCGTGTCGAGGCATGTGTATAAAATTATAAGTCAACTCTAACCTGATCCATTAATTAAACGGGTTAGACCCCTTAACCTTAACCCTTTCATTTTGTGTTGGGTTCGCGGGTAATGTCCAAAATTGCCTGTCATTATGTCCTGTGTCGGGTTCGGGGTGTGTTGATGTATGTGTTGATGGACCCCAAGCTATAAGTTAGTTTCGCTTAGCCCACATTACAAGGATGACAAATTTTGATAGGTATCCCCACTGATGCCCACACTACTAGGTTTTAAAAATTTGGATAAAGATCCCCAGTAATGTTGTTGTTCGGGTTACTAACAAATATGAGAGAATTAATATGGGGATCACCTGCCCAAAAAGAAATTTAGGTTGTCCACTCACCCGCTTGTTTAGGTAATCCTAGGACTGTCTCACATTTTCAATCCAAATTGGGGGGGGGGGGAGGTTAGTTTCACGCTAATTAATACCAGCCCACATTACAACTTTGACAAATTTGGATAGGTATCCCCACCGATGCCCACACTACTAGGTTTTAAAAATTTGGATAAAGATCCCCAGGAATCTTGTTATTCAGATTACTAACAAATATGAGGGAATTAACGAGAAATCCCTAAAGTATGCCAAAAAAATAAATTATTCCCTACAGTCAAATTAAGTCAATTGAGTTAATATATTTTGTTAGTGTAACACTGACTTAAATAGGACATGTGTCACAATTTTAATGGTTCTGGTGTGTCTCACTATCAGAATTTGTTACGTTAGTGGACGAAATTTGACTATAGGAAATAAATTATTATTTTTTTTGACATATTTCAAGGACTTCTGAGTTTATTTTGTTACCACTAATTGCAAATCAAGTAAACCACAATAATTAGTGTTGCAGTTTTCCCATATGTATCACCCTTTATGTATCTTTGCACCAAAAGCCATGTTTTACCTACTGGTGCAATTCGTGTGAGTATGTCGGGTTCGGGTCGTGTTGAGGCATGTGTATCAAATTATCAGTCAACTCTAACCTGATCCATTAATTAAACAGGTTAGACCCCTTAACCTTAACCCTTTAATTTTGTGTTGGGTTCGCGAGTAATGTCCAAAATTGCCTGTCATTATGTCCTATGTCAGGTTCGGGGTGTGTTGATGTATGTGTTGATGGACCCCAAGCTCTAAGTTAGTTTCGTTCTAATTAATACCAGCCCACATTACAAGGTTGACAAATTTGGATAGGTATCCCCACTGATGCCCACACTACTAGGTTTTAAAAATTTGGATAAAGATCCCCAGTAATCTTGTTGTTCGGATTACTAACAAATATGAGAGAATTAAAATGGTGCTCACCTGCCCAAAAAAAAATTTAGGTTGTCCACTCACCCGCTTGTTTAGGTAATCATAGGACTGTCTCACATTTTCAACCCAAGTGTGGGGTGGGGGAGGTTAGTTTCGCATTAATTAATACCAGCCCACATTACAAATTGGACAAATTTGGATAGGTATCCCCACCGATGCCCACATTACTAGGTTTTAAAAATTTGGATAAAGATCCCCAGAAATCTTGTTGTTCGAATTACTGACAAATATGAGGGAATTAACGAGAAATCCCTAAAGTATGCCAAAAAAATAATTTATTCCCTACAGTCAAATTACGTCAATTGCGTTAATATATTTTGTTAGTGTAACACTGACTTCAATACGACATGTGTCACAATTTTAATTGTTCTGGTGTGTCTCACTATCAGAATTTGTTATGTTAGTGGACGAAATTTGACTATAGGAAATAAATTATTATTTTTTTTGATATATTTCAAGGACTTCTGAGTTTGTTTTGTTACCACTAATTGCAAATCAGGTAAACCACAATGATTGGTTTTGCAGTTTTCCCATATATATCACCCTCTATGTATATTTCCACCAAAAGCCATGTTTTACCTACTGGTGCAATTCGTGTGAGTATGTTGGGTTTGGGTCGTATCGAGGCATGTGTATAAAATTATAAGTCAACTCTAACCTGATCCATTAATTAAACGGGTTAGACCCCCTAACCTTAACCCTTTAATTTGTGTTGGGTTCGCGGGTAATGTCCAAAATTGCCTGTCATTATATCCTGTGTCGGGTTCGGGGTGTGTTGATGTATGTGTTGATGGACCCCAAGCTCTAAGTTAGTTACACTTTAATTAATACCAGCCCACATTACAAGGTTGACAAATTTGGATAGGTATCCCCACTGATGCCCACACTACTAGGTTTTAAAAATTTGGATAAAGATCCCCAGAAATCGTGTTGTTCGGATTACTAACAAATATGAGAGAATTAAAATGGGGGTCACCTGCCCAAAAAAAAATTTAGGTTGTCCACTCACCCGCTTGTTTAAGTAATCATCGGACTGTCTCACATTTTCAATCCAAGTGTGGGGGGGGGGGGGGGGGGGGGAGAGGTTAGTTTCGCATTAATTAATACCAGCCCACATTACAAATTTGACAAATTTGGATAGGTATCCCCACCGATACCCACATTACTAGGTTTTAAAATTTTGGATAAAGATCCCCAGTAATCTTGTTGTTCGAATTACTAACAAATATGAGGGAATTAACGAGAAATCCCTAAAGTATGCCAAAAAAATAATTTATTCCCTACAGTCATATTACGTCAATTGCGTTAATATATTTTGTTAGTGTAACACAAACTTAAATATGACATGTGTCACAATTTTAATGGTTTTGGAGTGTCTCCCTATTGCAATTTGTTACGTTAGTGGACGAAATTTGACTGTAGGAAAGAAATTATTATTTTTTTTGACATATTTCAAGGACCTCTGAGTTTATTTTGTTACCACATGGTGCTAATTGCAAATCAGGTAAACCACAATGATTAGTTTTGCATTTTTCCCATATATATCACCCTCTATGTATCTTTGCACCAAAAGCCATGTTTACCTACTGGTGCAATTCGTGTGAGTATGTTGGGTTCGGGTCGTGTCGAGGCATGTGTATAAAATTATAAGTCAACTCTAACCTGATCCATTAATTAAACAGGTTAGACCCCTTAACCTTAACCCTCTAATTTTGTATTGGGTTCGTGGGTAATGTCCAAAATTGCCTGTCATTATGTCCTGTGTCGGGTTCAGGTTGTGTTGATGGACCCCAAGCTATAAGTTAGTTTCGCGTTAATTAATACCAGCCCACATTACACGGTTGAAAAATTTGGATAGCTATCCCCACTGATGCCCACACTACTCGGTTTGAAAAATTTGGATAAAGATCCCCAGTAATCTTGTTGTTCGGATTACTAACAAATATGAGACAATTAATATGGGGCTCACCTGCCCAAAAAAAATTTAGCTTGTCCCCTCACCCGCTTGTTTAGGTAATTATAGGACTGTCTCACATTTTCAATCCAAATGTGGGGGGGGGGGGGGGGGGGGGGGGGAGGTTTGTTTCGCGCTAATTAATACCAGCCCACATTACAAATTTGACAAATTTGGATGGGTATGGGTGTCAACCCGGTCCGGTTTCCCGGTTTTTGGCCAAAACCGGAACCGGAACCGGGGTACCCCGGTTCTTGGTTTTGGGAAACCGGAACCGGGACCCTGGTTAACCGGGGTCCCGGTTCCCGGCCGGTTCCGGTTTTACCCGGTCCGGTACCCGGTTTTTGAAAATAATTAGTGTTTGGGGCTTATTTTAGGTATTGGGCCTAAAATAAGCCCATTATTTTTTTCATAAGTTAGCTCATTTAAAAAAGAAACTATTAATCTTTTTGTTTAAATTAAAGAGGCTTTATTGTGATTGTTTCAAATAATTAAAAAATAAACCTAAAAAAGCATAAAAATCCTAAATAATCAATGTTTTTGCCTATATGAGCCTTAAAAATAAAAATTCAAAATTTTTAAAATACCCTAAACATAATTTTAAATTAGATACATAAATAAAACATTAAAACAATAAAAAGTATTGTTTTATATATATACTGAGTATTGCGTAATACTAAGAGTAAAAGAATTATATATATATATATATATATATATATATATATATATATATATATTATTTAATACCCGGTTCCGGTTTTCCCGGTTTTGACCGGGTGCCAAAAACCGGGACCGGAAATATATATATATATATATATATATATATATATATTATTTAATACCCGGTTCCGGTTTTCCCGGTTTTGACCGGGTGCCAAAAACCGGGACCGGAACCGGGGTCCCGGTTTTTTTTTTTTTTGAAACCGGAACCGGAACCGGGTCCCGGTTTTCCGGTTTCCGGTTTCCCGGTTTCCCGGTTTTCCGGTCCCGGTTCCGGTTTCCCGGTTATTTTTGACACCCCCGTATTCCCACCGATGCCCACACTACTAGGTTTTGAAAATTTGGATAAAGATCCCCAGTAATCTTGTTATTCGGATTACTAACAAATATGAGGGAATTAACGAGAAATCCCTAAAGTATGTCAAAAAAAGAATTTATTCCCTACAGTCAAATTACGTCAACTGAGTTAATATATTTTGTTAGTGTAACACCGACTTAAATAGGACATGTGTCACAATTTTAATGGTTCTAGTGCGTCTCACTATCGGAATTTGTTACGTTAGTGGACAAAATTTGACTGTAGGAAATAAATTATAATTTTTTTGACATATTTCAAGGACCTCTGAGTTTATTTTGTTACCACATGGTGCTAATTGCAAATCAGGTAAAGCACAATGATTAGTTTTGCAGTTTTCTCATATATATCACCCTCTATGTATCTTTGCACCAAAAGCCATCTTTTACCTACTGGTGCAATTCATGTGAGTATGTTGGGTTCGGGTCGTGTCGAGGCATGTGTATAAAATTATAAGTCAACTCTAACCTGATCCATTAATTAAACGGGTTAGACCCCTTAACCTTAACCCTTTCATTCTGAGTTGGGTTCGCGGGTAATGTCCAAAATTGCCTGTCATTATGTCCTGTGTCGGGTTCGGGGTGTGTTCATGTATGTGTTGATGGACCCCAAGCTATAAGTTAGTTTCGCTTAGCCCACATTACAAGGTTGACAAATTTGGATAGGTATCCCCACTGATGCCCACACTACTAGGTTTTAAAAATTTGGATAAAGATCGCCAGTAATCTTGTTGTTCGGATTACTAACAAATATGAGAGAATTAAAATGGCGCATACCAGCCCAAAAAAAAATTTAGGTTGTCCACTCACCCGCTTGTTTAGATAATCATAGGACTGTCTCACATTTTCAATCCAAGTGGGGGGGGAGGGGGAGGGGGGGGGGGGGGGGGGAGGTTAGTTTCACATTAATTAATACCAGCCCACATTACAAATTTGAGAAATTTGGATAGGTATCCCCACCGATGCCCACATTACTAGGTTTTAAAATTTTGGATAAAGATCCCCAGTTATCTTGTTGTTCGAATTACTAACAAATATGAGAGAATTAACAAGAAATCCCTAAAGTATGCCAAAAAAATAATTTATTCCCTACAGTCAAATTACGTCAATTGAGTTAATATATTTTGTTAGTGAAACACTGACTTAAATAGGACATGTGTCACAACTTTAATGGTTCTGGTGTGTCTCACTATCGCCGTTTGTTACGTTAGTGGACGAAATTTGACTGTAGGAAATAAATTATTATTTTTTTGACGTATTTCAAGGACCTCTGAGTTTCTTTTGTTACTACAAGGTGTTAATTGCAAATCAGGTAAACCACAATGATTAGTTTTGCATTTTTCCCATATATATCACCCTCTATGTATCTTTGCACCAAAAGCCATGTTTACCTACTGGTGCAATTCGTGTGTGTATGTTAGTTTCGGGTCGTGTTGAGGCATGTGTATAAAATTATAAGTCAACTCTAACCTGATCAATTACATAAACCGGTTGGAACCCTTAACCTTAACCCTCTAATTTTGTATTGGGTTCGTGGGTAATGTCCAAAATTGCCTGTCATTATGTCCTGTGTCGGGTTCGGGTTGTGTTGATATATGTGTTGATGGACCCCAAGCAATAAGTTAGTTTCGCGCTAATTAATACCAGCCCACATTACAAGGTTGACAAATTTGGATATGTATCCCCACTGATGCCCACATTACTAGGTTTTAAAAATTTGGATAAAAATCCCCAGAAATCTTGTTGTTCGGATTACTAACAAATATGAGAGAATTAATATAGGGCTCACCTGTTCAAAAAAAAAATTAGGTTGTCCACTCACCCGCTTGTTTAGGTAATCATAGGACTATCTCACATTTTCAATCCAAGTGGGGGGGGAGGTTAGTTTCGCGCTAATTAATTCCAGCCCACATTACAAATTTGACAAATTTGGATAGGTATCCCCACCGATGCCCACATTACTAGGTTTTAAAATTTTGGATAAAGATCCCCAGTAATCTTGTTGTTCGAATTACTAACAAATATGAGGGAATTAACGAGAAATCCCTAAAGTATGCCAAAAAAATAATTTATTCCCTAGAGTCAAATGACGTCAATTGAGTTAATCTATTTTGTTAGTGAAACACTGACTTAAATAGGACATGTGTCACAATTTTAATGGTTCTGGTGTATCTCACTATCGCAGTTTGTTAGGTTAGTGGACGAAATTTGACAATAGGAAATATATTATTACTTTTTTTGACATATTTCAAGGACCTCTGAGTTTATTTTGTTACCACAAGGTGCTAATTGCAAATCAGGTAAACCACAATGATTAGTTTTGCATTTTTCCCATAAATATCACCCTCTATGTATGTTTGCACCAAAAGCCATGTTTACCTACTGGTGCAATTCGTGTTAGTATGTTGGGTTCGGGTTGTGTTGAGGCATGTGTATAAAATTATAAGTCAACTCTAACCTGATCCATTAATTAAACCGGTTAGACCCCTCAACCTTAACCCTCTAATTTTGTATTGGGTTCGTCAGTAATGTCCAAAATTGCCATTATGTCCTGTGTCGGGTTCGGGTTGTGTTGATATATGTGTTGATGGACCCCAAGCAATAAGTTAGTTTCGCGCTAATTAATACCAGCCCACATTACAAGGTTGACAAATTTGGATAGGTATCCCCACTGATGCCCACATTACTAGGTTTTAAAAATTTGGATAAAAATCCCCAGTAATATTGTTGTTCGTATTACTAACAAATATGAGAGAATTAATATGGGGCTCACCTGTTCAAAAAAAAAATTAGGTTGTCCACTCACCCGCTTGTTTAGGTAATCATAGGACTATCTCACATTTTCAATCCAAGTGGGGGGGGAGGTTAGTTTCGCGCTAATTAATTCCAGGCCACATTACAAATTTGACAAATTTGGATAGGTATCCCCACCGATGCCCACATTACTAGGTTTTAAAATTTTGGATAAAGATCCCCAGTAATCTTGTTGTACGAATTACTAACAAATATGAGGGAATTAACGAGAAATCCCTAAAGTATGCCAAAAAAATAATTTATTCCCTACAGTCAAATTACGTCAATTGAGTTAATATATTTTGTTAGTGAAACACTGACTTAAATAGGACATGTGTCACAATTTTAATGGTTCTGGTGTGTCTCACTATCGCAGTTTGTTACGTTAGTGGAGGAAATTTGACTATAGGAAATAAATTATTATTTTTTTTGACAGATTTCAAGGATCTCTGAGTTTATTTTGTTACCACAAGGTGCTAATTGCAAATCAGGTAAACCACAATGATTAGTTGTGCATTTTTCCCATATATATCACCCTCTATGTATGTTTGCACCAAAAGCCATGTTTACCTACTGGTGCAATTCGTGTTAGTATGTTGGATTCGGGTCGTGATGAGGCATGTGTATAAAATTATAAGTCAACTCTAACCTGATTCATTAATTAAACCGGTTAGACCCCTCAACCTTAACCCTCTAATTTTGTATTGGGTTCGTCAGTAATGTCCAAAATTGCCTGTCATTATGTCCCGTGTCGGGTTCGGGTTGTGTTGATATCTGTGTTGATGGACCCCAAGCAATAAGTTAGTTTCGCGCTAATTAATACCAGCCCACATTACAAGGTTGACAAATTTGGATAGGTATCCCCACTGATGCCCACATTACTAGGTTTTAAAAATTTGGATAAAAATCCCCAGTAATCTTGTTGTTCGTATTACTAACAAATATGAGAGAATTAATATGGGGTTCACCTGCTCAAAAAAAAAATTAGGTTGTCCACTCACCCGCTTGTTTAGGTAATCATATGACTGTCTCACATTTTCAATCCAAGTGTGTGGGGGGGGGGGGGGGGGAGGTTAGTTTCGCGCTAATTAATACCAGCCCACATTACAAATTTGACAAATTTGGATAGGTATCCCCATAGATGCCCACACTACTAGGTTTTAAAAATTTGGATAAAGATCCCCAGTAATCTTGTTATTCGGATTACTAACAAATATGATGGAATTAACGAGAAATCTCTAAAGTATGTCAAAAAAAAAATTTATTTCCTACATTCAAATTACGTCAACTGAGTTAATATATTTTGTTAGTGTAACACCGACTTAAAGAGGACATGTGTCACAATTTTAATGGTTATGGTGTGTCTCACTATCAGAATTTGTTACGTTAGTGGACGAAATTTGACTGTAGGAAATAAATTTTTTTTTTTTTTTTACATATTTCAAGGTCCTCTGAATTTATTTTGTTAGCACATGGTGCTAATTGCAAATCAGGTAAACCACAATGATTAGTTTTGCATTTTTACCATATATATCACCCTCTATGTATCTTTGCACCAAAAGCCATGTTTACCTACTGGTGCAATTCGTGTGAGTATGTTGGGTTCGGGTCGTGTTGAGGCATGTGTATAAAATTATAAGTCAACTCTAACCTGATCCATTAATTAAACCGGTTAGACCCCTTAACCTTAACCCTCTAATTTTGTATTGGGTTCGTGGGTAATGTCCAAAATTGCCTGTCATTATGTCCTGTGTCGGGTTCGGGTTGTGTTGATATATGTGTTGATGGACCCCAAGCAATAAGTTATTCGCGCTAATTAATACCAGCCCACATTACAAGGTTGACAAATTTGGATAGGTATCCCCACTGATGCCCACATTACTAGGTTTTAAAAATTTGGATAAAGATCCCTAGTAATCTTGTTGTTCGGATTACTAACAAATATGAGAGAGTTAATATGGGGCTCACCTGCTCAAAAAAAAATTAGGTTGTCCACTCACCTGCTTGTTTAGGTAATCATAGGACTTTCTCACATTTTCAATCCAAGTGGGGGGGGGGGGGAGGTTAGTTTCGCGCTAATTAATACCAGCCCACATTACAAATTTGACAAATTTGGATAGGTATCCCCACCGATGCCCACACTACTAGGTTTTAAAAATTTGGATAAAGATCCCCAGTAATCTTGTTATTCGGATTACTAACAAATATGAGGGAATTAACGAGAAATCCCTAAAGTATGCCAAAAAAATAATTTATTTCCTACAGTCAAATTACGTCAACTGAGTTAATATATTTTGTTAGTGTAACACCGACTTAAATAGGACATGTGTCACAATTTTAATGGTTCTGGTGTGTCTCACTATCGGAATTTGTTATGTTAGTGGACGAAATTTGACTGTAGGAAATAAATTATTTTATTTTTTTACATATTTTAAGGACCTCTGAATTTATTTTGTTACCACATGGTGCTAATTGCAAATCAGGTAAACCACAATGATTAGTTTTGCATTTTTCCCATATATATCACCCTCTATGTATCTTTGCACCAAAAGCCATGTTTTACCTACTGGTGCAATTCGTGTGAGTATGTTGGGTTCGGGCCGTGTCGAGGCATGTGTATAAAATTATAAGTCAAGTCTAACCTGATTCATTAATTAAACGGGTTAAACCCCTTAACTTTAACCCTCTAATTTTGTATTCGGTTCGAGGGTAATGTCCAAAATTTCCTGTCATTATGTCCTGTGTCGGGTTCGGGGTGTGTTGATGTATGTGTTGATGGACCCCAAGCTATAAGTTAGTTTCGCGCTAATTAATACCAGCCCACATTACAAGGTTGACAACTTTGGATAAGTATCCCCACTGGCCCACACTACTAGGTTTTAAAAATTTGGATAAAGATCCCTAGTAATCTTGTTGTTCGGATTACTAACAAATATGAGACAATTAATATGGGGCTCACCTGCCCAAAAAAAATTTAGGTTGTCCACTCACCCGCTTGTTCAGGTAATCATAGGACTGTCTCACATTTTCAATCCAAATGGGGGGGGGAGGTTAGTTTCACGCTAATTAATACCAGCCCACATTACAAATTTGACAAAGTTGGAAAGATATCCCCACCGATGCCTACACTACTAGGTTTTAAATTTTTGGATAAAGATCCCTAGTAATCTTGTTATTCGGATTACTAACAAATATGAGGGAATTAACGAGAAATCCCTAAACTATGACAAAATAATAATTAATTTCCTACAGTCAAATTACGTCAACAGAGTTAATATATTTTGTTAGTGTAACACCGACTTAAATAGGACATGTGTCACAATTTTAATGGTTCTGGTGTGTCTCACTATCGGAATTTGTTACGTTAGTGGACGAAATTTGACTGTAGGAAATAAATTTTTTTTTTTTTTACATATTTCAAGGACCTCTGAGTTTATTTTGTTACCACATGGTGCTAATCGCATATGAGGTAAACCACAATGATTAGTTTTGCATTTTTCCCATATATATCACCCTCTATGTATCTTTGCTCCAAAAGCCATGTTTTACCTACTGGTGCAATTCGTGTGAGTATGTTGGGTTCGGGCCTTGTCGAGGCATGTGTATAAAATTAAAAGTCAACTCTAACCTGATTCATTAATTAAAGGGGTAGACCCCTTAACTTTAACCCTCTAATTTTGTATTGGGTTCGCGGGTAATGTCCAAAATTGCCTGTCATTATGTCCTGTGTCGGGTTCGGGGTGTGTTGATGTATATGTTGATGGACCCAAGGCTATAAGTTAGTTTCGCGCTAATTAATACCAGCCCACATTACAAGGTTGACAACTTTGGATAAGTATCCCCACTGATGCCCACACTACTAGGTTTTAAAAATTTGGATAAAGATCCCTAGTAATCTTGTTGTTCGGATTACTAACAAATATGAGAGAATTAATATGGGGCTTACCTGCCCAAAAAAAAATTAGGTTCTCCACTCACCCGCTTGTTTATGTAATCATAGGACTGTCTCACATTTTCAATCCAAGGGGGGGGGGGGGGGGGAGGTTAGTTTCACGCTAATTAATACCAGCCCACATTACAAATTTGACAAAGTTGGATAGATATCCCCACCGATGCCTACACTACTAGGTTTTAAAAATTTGGATAAAGATCCCCTGTAATCTTGTTATTCGGATTACTAACAAATATGAGGGAATTAACGAGAAATCCCTAAAGTATGACAAAATAATAATTAATTCCCTACAGTCAAATTACGTCAACTGAGTTAATATATTTTGTTAGTGTAACACCGACTTAAATAGGACATGTGTCACAATTTTAATGGTTCTGGTGTGTCTCACTATCGGAATTTGTTACGTTAGTGGACAAAATTTGCCTGTAGGAAATAAATTATTATTTTTTTTGACATATTTCAAGGACCTCTGAGTTTATTTTGTTACCAAATGGTGCTAATTGCAAATCAGGTAAACCACAATGATTAGTTTTGCATTTTTCCCATATATATCACCCTCCATGTATCTTTGCACCAAAAGCCATGTTTTACCTACTGGTGCAATTCGTGTGAGTATGTTGGGTTCGGGTCATGTCGAGGCATGTGTATAAAATTATAAGTCAACTTTAACTTGATCCATTATTTAAACGGGTTAGACCCCTTAACCTTAACCCTCTAATTCTGTATTGGGTTCGCGGGTAATGTCCAAAATTGCCTGTCATTATGTCCTGTGTCAGGTTCGGGGTGTGTTGATGTATGTGTTGATGGACCCCAAGCTACAAGTTAGTTTCGCGCTAATTAATACCAGCCCACATTACAAGGTTGACAAATTTGGATAGGTATCCCCACTGATGCCCACACTACTAGGTTTTAAAAATTTGGATAAAGATCCCCAGTAATCTTGTTGTTTGGATTACTAACAAATATGAGAGAATTACTATGGGGCTTACCTGCCCAATAAAAATTTAGGTTCTCCACTGACCTGCTTGTTTAGGTAATCATAGGACTGTCTCAGATTTTCAATCCAAGTGGGGGGGGGGGGGGAGGTTAGTTTCGCACTAATTAATACCAGCCCACATTACAAATTTGACAAATTTGGATAGGTATCCCCACCGATGCCCACACTACTAGGTTTTAAAAATTTGGATAAAGATCCCCAGTAATCTTGTCATTCGGATTACTAACAAATATGAGGAAATTAACGAGAAATCCCTAAAGTATGCCAAAAAATTATTTTATTCCCTACAGTCAAATTACGTCAACTAAGTTAATATATTTTGTTAGTGTAACACCGACTTAAATAGGACATGTGTCACAATTTTAATTGTTTTGGTGTGTCTTACTTTTGAAATTTGTTACGTTAGTAGACGAAATTTGATTGTAGGAAATAATTTTTTTTTTTTGACATATTTGAAGGACCTTTAAGTTTATTTTGTTACCACATGGTGCTAATTGCAAATCGGGTAAACCATAATGATTAGTTTTGCATTTTTCTCATATATATCACCCTCTATGTGTCTTTGCACCAAACACCATGTTTTACCTACTGGTGCAATTCGTGTGAGTATGTTAGGTTCGGATCTTGTCGAGGCATGTGTATAAAATTATAAGTCAACTCTAACCTGATCCATTAATTAAACGAGTTAGACCCCTTAACCTTAACCCTCTAATTTTGTATTGGGTTCGCGGGTAATGTCCAAAATTGTCTGTCATTATGTCTTGTGTCGGGTTCGGGGTATGTTGATGTATAGGTAGAAAACTATATATGTCAACCCTAACTCGACCTATTTAATTAAATGGGTCAGACTCCTCAACCTTAACCCTTTAATTTCGTGTCGGGTTCATACATCATATCAAAAATTGCTATCCCTAGTTTTAACCACCGGCTGATGGGATCGTACTGCACATAGCACTATAAGTTTGCAACTTTAGTGAAAGAAATTCAATCACTTGTTTCTCTCGAATGTGTGATGGCGCTCCAATATTCCTTGGCTCTCACCACTTTCCTTCTTTTCCTCACTTTGGGTTGGCTATATATTACCGCATACAAACGAGCCAAAGTTGAGAAATTGCCCCCAGGGCCATGGAAGTTACCTCTTATAGGAAACTTGTACAACTTGGTAGGATCACTACCACACCATACTCTCCGAGAACTATCCAGGAAACATGGACCCCTCATGCACCTACAACTGGGTGAAATTTCATTAGTTGTGGTATCATCCCCCAGGATGGCCAAAGAGTTCATGAAGACACATGACCTTGCCTTTGCGTCGAGGCCAGATTTTCTTCTCCGTAGAATTATGCTCTATGGGGGTTCAGACATTGTCTTTTCTCCATATGGGGATTTCTGGAGGCAAATAAGAAAAGTTTGCGTTTTGGAACTCTTAAGTGCCAAGAGGGTCCAGTCATTCTCTACTCTTAGAGAAGAAGAGGTTCATAATCTCATTGACTCCATCCACTCATCTTCAGGATCTCTAATCAATTTGAGTGAACGTATTTTCACTTTGACAAGTACCATTGTATGTAGAGCAGCATTCGGTAGCAAATGCAAAGACCAAGATGAATTTCTATCATTGACAAATGAATTTTTATCCTTGTCAGGACGCTTTGATCAGTTAGCTGATTTCTTCCCTTCACATAAATGTGTTCATTTTATTAGCAGGTTGAAAGCAAAACTAGAGAAGATTCATAGGAAGATCGACAAGATCCTGGAGAATATCATCCATGAGCATAGGGAGAAAAAGATGAGTGCATCAAATAGCAAGTCTGAAATAGAGAAGGAAGATTTTGTTGACGTCCTTCTACGCCTTCAACAAAGTGGTACACTTGAGTTCCCAATCACAACCAACAACATCAAGGCCATCATTTTGGTTAGTATTTCTACTACAATCCAAATCATTCAAAAATAAATAATTCCCAACGACTCTGAGAATTAATATATTTTTCTTCAATTAAAAAGAATCTATAAATGTTTCTTGATAAATCACCGTTGTAGCAAAAGTTGTGTCCAACTCCATTGACTGATGCAGGAAAAGTTATATATATGATGGCTAGGATTTTCTTTTTTCCTTTTCGGTGTATTATTTTTCAGGGTCTAATAATAACATTTGGACTTTTTTTTTTGGTTTTCTAATTAACTTTTGCACTTTTATATTCTTCGATTTTCATAGAAATTTTAATGCTAGGTGTTCTTCTAGTCTTATCACAACTATGATGTGGCTTTTAAAATCACCAATAGATTAAAAGTCAAAAATGATAATTTCAAATTCAACGGTGATTTTAAAAGCCACATCACAGTTGGGAGGACACCAGGAGATTTTTAAGATGTGGCTTTTATGATGTGGCTTTTATCCCAACTATGATGTGGCTTTTATATGTGCTTTTTAAGATTTTCTAGTAACCATAGGAATAGAATTATTAAGCTATAAAGAGGTTTGTATTCAAGGGCGGAACCATTATTTTTTTGCATTAGGGGTCCGAATTTATGCAAATAGATAAATACATAGATATAGTCCTTCAATGTGTGTGTGCGTTTATGTAAAATAAAAGCTAACAAATCTTAAACTTAATTTCAAACTAAGTAATAAGTCATAACTGTATATAAAAGTTACATGCCTATAAAATCATGTTTAAAAAGAATGTTTATTTCGAATACAAAAGTTTTTCTAGTTTGCTATAGACAACTACAATTTTTTTTTTAAAAAAAATAATAATAATAATTAAGCATCTCCTTCGAATGATGCTCGGTGACAGTCTTTCATGGAATAAAATTCATCTATTAATATTTCTTTAGAAACATTTAGGGGTATGAAAAAGTCATCATTTGTCAGGACCATAGTATAGAAAATTATATTTTTGTAAGGTCATTAAAATTTTTTGGGTTGCCAAGGATGCCCCCAAAGTTTAAGGTAGGTCTACCCCTGCTTGTATTGAATCTCATTTTATCATTGAGATCACTAAGTTTATTATGGATTTGTTTAGAAAAATAAAAGTTTCTTGGGAAAATTACATTACACTCCCCAAAGTTTGGAGCCATTTTTAATTTGACCTTCAATGTTTCAATTTTTGCAATTCACCCCCTCCAACTTGCCAAAATTTTACAATTCGGCCATTCCGTCAGTCAAAGCGGCTTTGACTGACGAAATAGTCGCAAGTGATCAATTTTGATTTTTTTTTTCCTACTATGCCCCCATGCATCCCTGTTGCAAAATACTCTCCCTCACCTTTTCAGATAACTCCTGCAATTCTTCAAAAGACTATGACTTGGAAGGAGGCAACTGATGATCAGTTATAAATAGCAATCTAGAATTTGTGATGGGCAAGAAAAGTGGGCCTTTTTCTGATCTATTGGGTATAAGACGGAAAGAAGAAACATTTCTTTCTTTCTTTCTTTGTTACAGACTAAATTCTATTGGAAGAAAGTATTGTATATATAAAAAGAAAACGACCACATGGGCGGTATTTTTTGCTGAGGCGAATTTGTTTCTTCAACTGGGGGGGTTCAACTACCACCCGACCTTCTCCTTGGCCAACAAACGAGGTTAAATGAAACAATGAATTCATATATCTGTTTCTAGCTCTTATGTGTCTCAAGACTCAATCCCCTCTCTCTCTCCCTCTTTTTAAGATTTATAAGTTTCAAGAGAGAGGATTCCCACACGCTTTCATTATATGAGACATCATTTGGGAGATAGCTGTTTCCATGAACCAGAAACCCATATTTTTTTGTTGGCTTTCTCTTTTTCCTAGCAATATAGGATTTGCCTTTCAACAGAAGAGAAGCTATTTATACTTACAATGACACTCTGAACTTTTTTAAGCCAATGGGTGTGCCTTCACATTTTCATTGTGATCCTCGATCTCTCTGTTTCTGTCTGGTGGTCTTGTTAAAAATGGCTGCCATGGGGAAAACCAAAAGGGTTTTAATAGTAACCGGCAGAGTCATAAACGAGGCTGTGAGCTTCTGTGTCTTCTCTCTTCTAGACCTTCTTGATTTCCTTCTTTGCTTTGTTTACAAGTTAGCCGACTTCTTTATTGAAGCCGAATGGAGGCATTGCAGGAGTTATCTGAAAAGGTGAGGGAGGGTATTTTGCAACAGGGATGGGGGCATTTTAGGAAAAAAAAATCAAAAGTGATTGCATGTGACTGTTCCGTCAGTCAAAGTCGCTTTGACTGATGAAATGGCCAAATTGCAAAACTTTGGCAAGTTAGGGAGTGGATTGCAAAAATTGAAACATTGAAAATCGAATTGAAAATGACCCCAAACTTTGGGGGGTAAAGTGTAATTTTCCGAGTTTCTTTTAGATAAATGCTATACACATCCTACACTCACACTCCATAATTTTTACCATTAGATTTTGGATGGATCACTATTGAATTTTGTATCAAAACATGAATTTTACTATCACGTTAAGGAATGTGCATTTGAGAGTGAGAGTAAGAGTGGGTAGCATTTCTCATTCTTTTGTTGTCAAGAGTTGGAGAGAGAAGAGTGTAACGGTGCGAAAACATGGAATTTAACTGGGCGGTATAATATGAGTTGAAGTCCGAACATAGAAACCTACTTTGATACTAAGTCAAATTTTTTTTTTAAGTTGTTCAAAAAGATTAACCTTGTAAAAATTTGTGAGTATATTAATTAACCACTATTCTAAAATTTTAATTTCTTTTCAGGACATATTTGTTGCTGGAAGTGATACTTCATCAACCACCGAAGAGTGGGCTATGTCAGAAATAATGAGAAACCCTAGAGTTTTGGAGAAGGCACAAATTGAGATAAGACAAGCATTCAAAGGAAAGAAAACAATCCATGAGAAAGACGTTAAGAATCTAAGTTACTTGAAGTCAGTAATCAAAGAAACTCTAAGGTTACACCCTCCTGCTCCTTTGTCAGTCCCAAGAGAATGTAGAGAGTCATGCGAAATTGATGGGTATGAAATACCTGTTGAAACCAAAGTCATCATAAATGCATGGGCCATTGGAAGAGATTCTGGATATTGGCAGGATGCAGAGAGTTTTATGCCAGAGAGGTTTGAATGTAGTTCAATTGATTTCACTGGGACTTACTTTGAATACATTCCTTTTGGGGCAGGAAGGAGGATGTGCCCAGGAATATTATTTGGTGTAGCCAATATTGAACTTCTTCTTGCTCAACTACTATACCAATTTGATTGGAAACTCGAAGGTGGGATAGAGGATCTTGACATGATTGAAGCCATTGGTGCAGTTGTCAGAAAGAAAAACAACTTGCATTTGATTCCTACTTCTTTTAGTCCTCCACTTGCCTTTTGAGGCTGTTACATGCCTAATTAGGAGATATGGCATTAGGTAAATAAGAGAATTATCTCATTAGTATTTTGTATCTTGTTATCCTGATCTCCTTATCTTTATTAGTAGTTGTTAAATATTAGTGATAGGATACACTCTATGAGAGTAGTTTATCTTTATCACATTTCTTTGTAATGCTATATATAAATGCTAGCTAGCTATATATATAAACGGTTGATGAATAAAGTAAGCAGGTAATTAATATTTTCAACTCCAGTAGTTACTTCTGCCGCCATGAACGTATTATTCATCTTCTATTATTTTGTTATACTAGAGTTGAAAAATAATAATTATTTTATGGCAGAAGTAACTACTAGAATAATACTCTCATAGATCGAGGATGAACACCATTTTACATCCTCTATATTTTCAACTAATTAAGGATGAATAATTCTGCCATGAAGTAGCTTGCAATATTTTTTATCCTTAGCTTTGATACCATTTATTGTGGATGCATGAGACCACAACTAATTAAGGTAAATATATAACAAAATAATCACACAAAATAACATGAAGATTTAAGTTGTTCTCTCATTATGAGATCGCTATCGATACATCATATGCGAGCGGAAGCAATCATAAAAAAATTTAATACCAAAGATATAACTCTTTGGGAGGTGAAGGAGGCATTTGACCCCTCTGAACCCTCTTTCCTTCTGCCCCTGAAATCATCAGCAAGTTGATCTTAGTGGTGGCCACCACTAAGGCACTGTAGTCTAATTTAGTGTTAAAGCAAGGGCTAAAACTGGAAATGTCGATAAAATTAGAATCAAATCAGATTCTGGATTATTTAATCAAAATCAAAAACACTTACAGGCCAGTAGGTATATTTTCATACGAAACCCTGTTGCTTTTACCTAATTGTTGGGGTCCACCAAGGAAAATTCCAAGCAATCAATTAAATTGATTCCCTTTTCCTTGAAGAGAAACAATATAAGGCAATCAATTAAATTCCATATATGTGCTGCGTACGTGTCTTCATGATCACTAAATCTCTGCATATATTTTCCAATTCTACCTCTGAGAAACCCACCGACATACGTTCAGTTGATCAGAGAACTCACTCTACAAGGATGGAGAATCGTATATACCAAAAGAAGAAGAAGGAATTCGCTCAAAAGATGAGCATGAAGACTCTTCCGCAAGAGCTCATCGTTGAGATACTTTCCTTACTACCCATCAACCCTCTGGTTCGTTTTCAATGCGTTTCGAAGCAATGGTTCGCCCTAATCAACGACTCATATTTCATTAAGTCGCATCTCAATCGCTCCAAAGAACGCTTTCTCATTTTAGACACCGATCATCCACATGATTACTCCATCGTAAACTTTTCGGACGAGGATCAGATCAAACGACCACAGTACAACTTACAAAGCACGGATATTGAAGACTCTTGCAACGGCCTGCTTTGCGTAAGCAGCTTCGACGATGAAGTCGAAAAGATTGTGATATGGAACCAATTTGTTGGAATATTTTATATTTTCTAAATTAGGTTTATTAATGAATCTGCTCTTTTGATATTTTGAATGATGCAGCTAGTCGTGAAGTTGATTAATTTATACTTGATTAAATCTCAGCTTTATACTTGATTTACACTTGATTAGAATGAGCGTTCCCGAAAATAGAAATCTCACTTTTAGAAAAAATAAAATAAAAATACAAGTGTTGTTCAGCTAGGATGTTAGTATTGATCATGCAGGAGCAAGGATTAAACTTGAGAATTTTCTGAATAGTATCAAACTTGGAATCAGTATTCTCATGTCGCTGGCTGCTGATCGAGAGAATGTTAAGGGTATATCATGCTGTAAAATTCTTGATGTTATTTTATAATTTTTGTTAATGGTTGCAAATTAGAGAGTTAAAGTTCAAATCTTTCATACAATGTTAAATTTTAGTTTTTGAAGAAGATTAAGCTTATAAAAATTTATGAATATAATTAATTAACCATTACTATAAATTTTCAATTTTTTCTAGGACATATATTTTCTGGTCTATGACAGAAAATATGTCATAGAGTGGGCTATGACAAAAATGATGAGAAACCCTAAAGTGTTGGAGAAGGCTCAAACTGAGATAAGACAGACCTTTAAAGGAAAGAAAAAAAAAAATTCAAGAGAAAGACCTGCATAACCTAAGTTACTTGAAGTCAGTGATCAGAGAAACTTTAAGGCTACGTACACCCTCCTCTTTCTATGTCCAAGAGAATGCAGGGAGCAATGCAAAATTGATGGATATGAAATACCCATCAAAACTAAAGTCATTATAAATGCGTGGGCAATTGGAAGAGATCCTGCATATTGGCGTGATGCTGAAAGTTTTGTGCCAAAAAAGTTTGCTGATAGTTCAATTAATTTCAAAGGGACTCACTTTGAATATATCCCTTTTGGGGCAGGAAGGAGGATGTGCCCAGGAGTATTATTTGGTTTAGCCAATATTGAACTTCCTCTTGCTCAACTACTATACCAATTTGCACTACAAGAAATTTCTCATCAGGAGCGACTTTTGAAAGTCACCCCTAATAGTTAAGTATTAGCGTCCACAACAAAGTGAACGCTAATAGCCGAACGAAAAGATGAATATTAGCGTCCACTTTACAGTGGACGCTAATAACTCGACCCTAATATACACACGAGAATTATTCAAGAGGCGGGAAAAATATAAGCGGCCGAAAAAAACTTTTAGCGACGACAATGGTCAACGCTGATAGTGGACCAATAGTGGACGCTAAAAGCTGGCAAAAAAAAAAAAATCAAATAAAAGATCAATAGCGTCCACTATGAGAGTGGACGCTAATACTTAAGTATTAGGGTCCACTAAAGATTAGGTAGAAAAATAAAAATAAAATTGATGCCAATAGCGTCCACTAAAAGTGGACGCTGAAGACCCATTATTAGCTTCCACTTTCAAAGTTGACGCTAATACTTAGTGGACCCTAAAGATTAGGTAGAAAAAAAAATAATAAAATAAAATAGATGCCCAATAGTGGACGTTGAAGACCCATTATTAGCGTCCTTTCTGAAAGTGGACGCTAATACTTAAGTATTAAGTGAACCCTAAAGATTAGGTAGAAAAATAAAAAAAATAAAAAAAAATAAAAATTGATACCCAATAGCGTCCACTAAAAGTGGACGCTGAAGACCCATTATTAGCGTCCACTTTCAAAGTGGACGCTAATACTTAAGTATTAGCGTCCACTTTAGATTAGGTAGAAAAATAAATATAAAATAAAATAAATGCCCAATAGCGTCCACTAAAGTGGATGCTGAAGACCCATTATTAGCGTCCACTTTCAAAGTAGACGTTAATACTTAAGTATTAGGGTCCACTAAAGATTAGGTAGAAAAATAAAAAAAAATAAAAAAAATAAAATTAATGTCCAATAGCGTCCACTAAAAGTGGACGCTGAAAACCCATTATTAGCGTCCACTTGTCCACTTTGAAAGTGGACACTAATACTTAAGTATTAAGGTCCACTTTAGTGGACGCTAAAGATGAGGTACAAAAAAAAAAAAAAGGAGTGGCTTGCCTTCAGAAAAAATTGCTTTCTCGTGTAAAAGTATATAATTAAACAGCATATTGTTTGTATAAATTAAGTGGTTTTTGCGTGGTTAGATTCGCTATGTTTGCTTAAAAAACAATGATTAAGCTCCAAAATCAATACTTTTTTTTATATAATTAAACTTTCAAATAAAACTACTTCTAAAAATGATAAAATGTCCTTTATACCCTCAAAACTTTTATAAAATTATAAATTTTCTCTTAATTTGAAATTAAAACTTTTATAAAATTAAAATTAATTTTTCATTTTAGAAAATGAAAAATTAAACTCTAAGCATTCAATTCAAGTCTAATAAAAAATGAAAAATTAGTTCGATCGAATATTCAATTCAACTCTAAGCATTTTATATTATATTAGTGTATTAGTTATATGTGATACAATTAATAGAATTTGACATGATTAAAAGTCAATCGAACATCTGATAAGATCGATTCTGATTGATACTAGTACATTAATTCGATCGATCGTAATGCGATCAAATGATCTATTAAACTCTTTGAATTTTGTATTATCTTTATATTTTAGTTAGATCAATAGTGACAAGTTCAATAAAATTTCACCCTTCGAACATCGAATTTGATGCAATATCCCCCTCCATTCAGGTTTGGCGTTAAAATGTTAAATTACTATATATCTTAAAAATTTAAGCTAATAATTAATTATAAGATAAATATCACATTAATGATCTTTTATACTAAAAATTTATTAACTTTAAATTTGTAGTTAATATTTTAATAATAAAAACATATTTAATATTTGACTCATCGAACATATAATTTGATGCAATATCTCCTTCCATTAGGATTTGGCGTTAAAATGTTATTTCCCAAAAATTTACCTCCGATAATGTCATTATTTATTTTATATAAATTATTGGATATTCAATCGATCGTGATAGGATCAAACGATCGATCAAACTTCAAACAAATTAAAGATTCGATCGAACATCCGATCGATCCTAGTGAATTAGTTCGATTGATCGTGATAGGATCAATTATCGATCAAACTGGACACAATTGAAATTGAAGGTTCGATCGAATATCCAATCGATCTTAGTAAATTAGTTCGATTGATCGAAGTGGATTAGTCTAATCGATAGTTATACAATCAAATGATTAAGCGAACTTTATACGATTGTAGGTTCGACCAATCGTCCGATCGATCATAATGCATTAGTCTAATATATCGTGCTAGGATCAAATAATCAATCGAACTTGACACATTGAATGTACGATCAAATGTGCGATCAATCGCAGTGCATTAGTCTAATCAATTGCGATAAAATCGAAGTATCGATCAAGTCTGATTGATCCTAGTGAATTGGTTTGATTGATTATGATATGATCAAATGATCAATCAAACTTGAGAAAATTGATGGTTCGATCGAACATCTAATCGATCCTAGTGAATTGGTTCGATTGATTGTGATATGATATGATTGATTGTGATATGATCAAATGATCAATCAAACTTGAAAAAATTGATGGTTCGATCGAACATCTAATTGATCCTAGTGAATTAGTTTGATTGATCGTGATAAGATCAATTGATCGATCTAACTGGATACAACTGAAGGTTCAATCAAACATGTGCATCTTACATGTTCAATAAATACAGGTAACTTTTATAGATTAGGTTAAAAGAAATTTGTCTATATATATATATATATGTGTGTGTGTGTGTGTGTGTGTGTGTGTGAGAGAGAGAAAACTACAAAATGATGTATATATATTAACAAATAAAAAATAGAAAACTTTACAATTATGACCCAAAAAATTAAAATTTTTTTTTCAATAAATTTTGACTTAAAAAAAATTTAATAAGCTAATATAATTGTCTTAATAAGTTCAAATAAAAAAAATTAAAAAGTGCACAATCAGCGTCAACATTATAGGTTTGACCCTGATAGTATGATTATCAGCGTCGACTCACATGGGTCGACGCTGATATGAAACTGTGTCAGTTTCGTACAAATTAAAAGGCGGGATCCTTTGGCGCGGTGAGTGAAATTTTCGGAAATTTTTTTTGTATCTCCCCCTTTTTTCTTCTTCGCCTCTCTAACCCATTCTTCTCATGTTATCCCCCTTCTGCAGTTCTGCACAATACCAGGAGAGAGAGCTAGAGAGAGAGAGAGAGAGAGAGAGAGATCGACACAAGAGAGAGAGAGAGAGAGAGAGAGAGAGTGACGGACAAACGGAGAGAGACAGATGAGACCGCGAGAGAGAGATGCGATTCAAAGTTGCAAATGCACAACCATGTATTTTCTCCCTCTAGTTGCAGACACACAGCCAGGTTCTCTCTCATTCAGTCCTCTTTCTCGCTCTCCTCTCTCTCTCTCTATATATATATATATTGTTTTCTTCGATTTTATTCAATTTTTTTACGTTAGTCTCAGATCTGACTTTTGGTCTGTGATATGATATATATCTCTTTGTCTCTCTCACTAATGAACATTTGTCTTTCTCTAGTTGCCGAGCAAGGAAGAAAGAAGAGCTTCAGGTAGATTTTCTTCCTCTTCTTCTTCTCTCTTTCCGTTACTGTCTGAAATTCTCTCTCTTCGGAACCCTGTTTTCTCATGCTTTGGTTTAATTTCGAATCTTGGTGCATATTTCTGAAATTTACGCTTCATGTTGGCATACCTATGGATGATTTGAGAGTATTTTGCTAATTTTGGATTTGGGGATGAAAAATTGTAGAAGCCCGCCCCTATTTATTTTTTGTTGAAGCCCCTAGTATATGGAATTTGAGGATTATTGGGTCAACGCTAATGGTGGGTGTTTTGATTTTTGGATAATTTCTTGATTTGATTTTGTGTGTTTCTTGAATTGGGATTTTATTTTGGGGACCCTATTCATAAATGTTCTTAATCATTTTTTGCCTTGGCATTCACTTGTGGTTTTTCTATTTTCAGCAAAAAAGAGTTTATTTGTGCTTTGTACACTGCATTGATTGACCCTGTCAATGCTGGATTGCTTGGCCCCACCTTGTGTAGAGCTTGATCATTTCTGTTTCTTCTTTCTTTAGCCGAGATCTGTAAACTTAAATACATTTGACTCCATTTTAGCTATCACCGATGGGGTGGGGAAACATCTACAGTAGACGCATGAGAGTATTCACAGTGGCTTTAGTAATATACCTAGATTATAAGGTAAAGTTTCTTATTGTCTCACCTAACCATCTCAGTCTGTTATAGCCATTTTCTTTCCTATTTGGCTTACTCTATATTTAGTCTCATATACTGGATTCTTATCTTGTTTATCCGGGTTGAGGCATTTATCATGCTGAAACTTTATGTTAGTAATGCTTAACTTGGCAATTTCCCCTTCCTATTGTTTTTAGTAATGGTTATTATTGACATTGTCTTTTGTCTGTAGAAAATACTCGTGCAGTATCTAGAAATCTTGGCTGCAAAAGTAGTTGACATGATGATAACATGAATGCCAATCAAGTGGATGTTTTAATTCCTGAAGTTATTGAGGTATAGTTTCCCTGAAATTCTTAACGCTACATGTCTGCATCCAGGAGTGAGTTGGACTCGGTGTTATGTATTTTAGCATATAGGGATTTGAGGCCTTTTTTGGTTTCTCTTGAGAAATATGACCCCAAACATTTTATTGACTAATTGAAAAACCTGAAGAACCTAGAAGTCATGAGAAGTTTTAAAAACTTGAAGAACCTACTGGTACTGCGATCAAGCGTAAGTGGAGTGCAATCGATCGCAAAAGGTCAAAAACCTACTAGTTTCGCGATCGAACGCATGCCCAATGTGCGTTCGAGCGCAAAAGGTCGAAAACCTACTGGTACTGCTATCGATCGCACACGATTGTGCGATCGAGTGCAGATAATTTTTTTTTTTTTTAATTTTGAGGACTATTAGGGTCCACTTTGTGGACGCTAATGGTTAACTATCAGCGTTCACTTTGGTTTGGATGCAGATAGTTAATTTTTTTAGGACCATTAGGGTCACTTTGTGGACGCTAATGGTTAACTATCAACGCCCACTTTGGTTTGGACGCTGATAGTTAATTTTTTTTTTAAAATTTTTTAGGACCATTAGTGGACCCTAATGGTTAACTATCAACGTCCACTTTGGTTTGGACACTGATAGTTAATTTTTTATTTTTTATTTTTTATTTTATGACCATTAGGGTCCACTTTGTGGACGCTAATGGTTAACTATCAGCGTCCACTTTGGTTTGGACGCTGATAGTTAATTTTTTTTTTTTTTTTTTTTTTTAGGACCATTAAGGTCTACTTTGTGGACGCTAATGGTTAACTATCAGCGTCCACTCAAAGTGGACGCTAATGGTTGACTATCAGCGTCGACTATGCCTTCCATTTACATAAGCTTTAGGGTCAAAACATTGCGACTTTTAGGGTCGATAAAGTGGACGCTAAAAGTGATCATTAGGGTCGACTTTAAGTGGACGCTGATAATCACACATTTGATCATTAGGGTCGGACGATTAGCGTCGACACCTTTAGGATCCAAAAGTCGACGCTGTTGTCAACAGCGTCTACTTTAGGACTTTTAGCGTCCACTCTAAGTCGCCCCTAAAGACCTAAATTCTTGTAGTGTTGATTGGAAACTCCCAAACAAGATGAAACTAGAGGAACTTGACATGATTGAAGCCTTTGGCGGTGTTGTCGCAAGGAAAAACAACTTGCATTTGATGCCTACTTCTTTTACTTAGTCCTTCACTTGCCCTTTGAGGCATTATCTACCTAAAAATTACTTGGGACGATGGTCGGGGATATAGCTTCGATTTTCAATGCTTTTTAAATTGTGTGTTTTGTTTGAAGAAAGTGTTATGACGTGACATAAATATGTAAATAGTTTTAAATGTTTTGCATCTGTTTTTAGTTGATTATTCATGTTTTTGTTTTGAAAAAAAAAAAAAAAAAAAAAAAAACAGAAGATGGAGAAGAAAAAGTAGCTAGTGTTATTAAACAAAGTGGTAAAAAAAATTAAAAAGTTAATAGTTATTAAGAATTCATTTGTGAGATGGTAAGATGGTTGGTTGGACATTCAAGAGAAGGAAAGAAAAGTTTGAACTTTTTTGCGAGTTCTTCCAAAAGCTAAGAAGAATGATAAATTTTATTATTTTTGCAATCATATATATTTTAAATTTTTAAAAAATGTTAATTTAAAGTTACTATTTTTCAAAAATTTGCAACGTTAAACTTCTTGTCACTGTTCCCTTTCTGAGACCAATAGGATTTAGGGCATAAATGAAGCACTAGTCCGTATTTCCCACCCTTCCTAATCCATTGATTGAAGTGAGCAATTGAAGGCCCGTTCGGGTCCAGCTGGATTGCACAATTTCCCAATTATTAGAAATAAAAAAGGCTCAAGCCCATTTGACCGAACTATGTATCTGTTCCTCTTAGTGAGAGCCTCGCGACTGGACCAACCCATTTATTGGAAGCAATCAATTTCTGTCAAATTGCCGCACCACTGCCCCTTGACAGATTGGTTCCTAAACTGCCGGATTATCGCTAGACCTTCACTGGAGCAACGACAGCCCATTCTGGGCCTCCGTTGGACCACTAGTGGACCACCGACAGGTCACCACTGGGCCTCCATCATACCACCACAAAAAACATTCTACGTAGAAAGCTCGGTCTTTAGAAAAATCAAATGACTACATTTTGTAAAAGTTTAAATGTGGTGTGATAAATTTGCAGCCGTATCAAATCAGTGGGTGTAGTAGCGTTATCTTGAATCTTGATCTTATCAGAAGGTGTATTGGCTGATGTATCTTTGAACCAAGATTTTGTGTACACTATATAGATTGGTTGGAGAGAGACGGAGGAAGGGGAGGGCCGGTGTAGGCCAGGGCCCTCCCCCAATTTTGCAAGAAAAAAATTTTAGCAAGTAAAAAAACTAACAAAAAAAAAAACTAATTTAGGCCCATTGGCCCTGTCCCAATATATTTTTTTTGGCCCAATCCAATATGTTTTTTGCCCTGCCCAATCAATTTTTTGGCCCTAGATTTTTTTTTTTTTTTTTTTGGCTTATACCCCATTCAAACACACTTGTGTGTTGTCGATTGCAGAAGGAAAATCCCGATATTGCAGACTTTGCAGTAGAATGAAAAAATAAAAAAAAAAAAAAAAATTCAGAAGAAAATAAAAACTTGGAAATCGCTACTGCAAACCTTGATCTTTCAGTATCCTCTGTAGTCTCAAAGAAGTTGAAAGAACTTCACTTGAACTTCAAGTCTTGATCTCTGGCACCGGCAGGCGGCAGCCGCGGCAGTAGATTGTAAGTGTTCAAAACCCTTACTTCAATTTTTTTTCTTCAATTTTTATGCTTGCTTTACTTCTCCCAAAAATTGTATTCACCAATCACCATTGTAGTCTGTTCACTACCCACAAGAGCCGGATTTAGGCAGTATCTGCAGCCAGCGCTTCTTGCCTCTTCGCACTTCTTGCGCTATGCTCTGTCTCTGCTCTCTCACTGTTCTTTCTGTTTTCTCTTCTTGGGTTTCTTGAATTTCAGTAGATTTGAATTTTGAATGCGGTTAAATGATGTGAATGAGGGTTGAGAGAGAGAAAGGGTTATGCTTGTTGCCGTTGGGAATGGATTTTTCTTTGATTCACTGATTGGTTTTTGTTTCTTTTCTCTTCTTTTTTGGCAATTTCAAAGGTTGAACGATCATTTTTCAAGTAAAATTCTATTTGTAATTGTATGGGTTTGTGAAAAAGAGACATTGAAGTTGCACGTTCCAAGGTCCCAACTATTTTACTATTTTACATTTTTAAATTTTACTATTTAACATTTTATTTTGTTAGTTTACTAGATGCTGTTAGTCTTAGATTGGATTGCGTTTAATCAATGCGAAGAGCTTACATTAAAGTTGGTTCGTACGGACGTAATATTTCAAAGTACTGAAAATCTTAAAATCTTAATGTATTTTTCATTTATGCTTTCACCATTACTTAACTATTTTAATATATTTTTCATTTCAATTAAAAAATAATAATTTATGCCTTAGCCCGGCCCCAGACCATCGGACTTCTTGGATCCGTCCCTCACCATATATATATATATATATATATAGGAAGCATAACACACACACACACAAATCACAATGAAAAATTCTTTTTCTTGCTCCAACTCTTTCACACCCTCAATGCTCTTATTGTTGACAATTTCTCATAAACCTGTTGGGAGATAAAGTGATTATGGAGTTTTTACCAATAGTACATTAATATACATAATTGAACACAACTCTAACCCAAAAGTCTAAGCTAATGGGCTAAGGTCCACTTAAGTTAGTTAAGTATATTAAGCACTTTTTTCTTTTATATTTTCTCAATGTGGGACACAACACTCCCAAGTGCACTCACAACAATCCAATAATCCCATTTCAAAATAAAGCTTCATGCATTTAATCACTAAAACATAATATTAAATCTTTCAAAAGAGCATGAGAGATCAGATCATGTTTAAAACTTGCAAAGTGAGAAAGCTTGGTGATGTTTTCTTCTTGCAAGGTCGTGGGATAGGGTATATATATATGGAAAAAGATGGATGGCCAGCTGATCTGTGTTTTAGCTCTAGGATTTTTGGTTGTTTTGAGAAAATTGAAAGAGATGGAGCTGGAGAGAGAATGA
This sequence comes from Corylus avellana, assembly GCF_965113065.1. Lineage (NCBI taxonomy): Eukaryota > Viridiplantae > Streptophyta > Magnoliopsida > Fagales > Betulaceae > Corylus > Corylus avellana. Next base: position 47,710,097 of record NC_142490.1, on the reverse strand, counting down.
CAAAAGAAATTGAAAGAGATGGAGCTTGAGAGGTAGAGAATGACAAAAGATGATGGTTCTCTTTTTTAATTAGTCAATGATATTACGCGGTTGTACGCATAGTGGCCCTCAGCTGCTTGCTTGCAGACAATGTAAAGGGCTTTTGGGAAGGGCCCCTATATACGTAATCCTTCCCCTTAAAGTTTATGTGCTAGTCCTCAAGTCTCTGTTCTTGAAATTGGATTGGAAGTGGCAATACTTGTTGATGGATTGGTTTGATGGCAAAATCATGGTAGGTCATAGGCACCAGTCAAAACATTATAAGAGAGTTGGTTTCCTTTTACAGATGGGACTAGTTAGTAGGTGTAGTCAGGGTTTCACTCTCTCTCTCTCTCTCTCTCTTATCTCAACAAATGGGATATCAAATCTTTTGTGTGGGATTTGGTGAACTTCCACTTCATGTTGAAGACCAAAGCACCAACTCTGTCACGTGTCTGTGCGTGATACTGTCTGCCATTTTTCAATTTTGCTTACATTTAGGAGACCCATATGGCAAGAAGCTCAAAAGAGGTGCTTCTTCTTCACAAAACAACAAGATTTGCTCTACCATATTCATCCACTAAACTAAAATTGTGCAGACCACTTTATCGATTTCTTATTGACCAGTTCTGTGTTAGGTAGTGTTGGTTCCTCTTCACTGCAGTGATTTTTGTTCTTTCAAGGATATACTGGTTGGAATATTTGTCTTCTGAATTATGTATTGGGAGTAGTATTTTGATTCTATACTTCTTAGGCACGTAGACTGGCCTTTAAGGCATCTATTAAAACTTTCATGCATAGGCTTTTGAAACCCTTGCATTAAAAAAACATTTAAGCAGATATCTTTCTCTGATGTTGCATTGTTTTGTATCATTCTTAAATTAAAAAGCAATGATTCTTGGATACTTCTCAACTCTACAAGACATGATCTTGTCTGATAACATTTTCACTTTGTGTGATATTTTCATTTCGTTTGTCACAGGTGTATGGTAGATAGATTTGGATGGTGTAACCATTCTTCCTATCAACTGGTTACTTGTGTTTTCTACCTCTTTCTTTCTCTGCTTATTCTTGTTCTTCTTCGTTATAATATAATGTAATTATGAAGAGTAAATCTCTTTAGCAGAGTATTATACGATTAATTCAGCGACTAAAACAGTCGTATATAACAGTCTACAAAATAGCATTACTCAATTATAAATTTCACTGCTCGTCTGGTTATTACCTAGAACATCATAGTTGTATAGCTATTAATTTGAATATAAATATCTTTTTGGGCCAGTTGGACAAAGATTGAATCACTTGTGGTTTTTTACTTTTTAATCCCATATCAATATTGATAATTGTGAAGAATGTGCTTCGCAAAAGACATCATTTACAGAGAAAATTCAAACTACTCTTTCAAATAGTACTTTGGCAATGTGGAAGTTGATAGTCCCTTGATCACAATAGGCTGCATAATAAAAACTTTTTGCTATTGCAAGAAATGTTTGCTTGGTTTCAGAATCAATATCATCATCTGAGGAGTTCTGGAGCACCAACTGGACAAGTTCTTGCATGTTGGATTCTATGTCGGGGTTTGTGATGCTGTCATCACATGAAGAGTGACTGCCATGGTTGTATACCTGCTAGATTTGGAAGATTAGCGTATCAGAAAGCAACATAACCTCTTTGCAATGAAGGAATTGGGTGGTGAAAGAGGTTTACAACCATGCAAATGAAAGTTGCATACAGTTAGTGAAAAGCTATTGACTCATTAATTGAGGTCCCTACCGCATACAAAGCTGCTATACCATTCACAAACCATTGGTCTCTTCTTGGGCCCTACCAAATAGAAAGCTACGGGTTTGGAATCTCTGAGAGAGTTTATATAAAATTCATTTTAGGCTATCCATCCACCTATATACTAGGGTAGGTGGCTTGGTTTCATATAAAATCTCTCACATGTACGGTCAAAATTGCTTACAATTTGGACATCAATTACTAGATGACTTTATCCAAAGATGCAATGGTACCTTTCACAAAAATGCCTCTACAACCCAAAGGGAATGCTTTTTTTAACAAACAACCCATATTGTTTTGTGTTCAGAAAAATACCAAACATGTAAAATAATATCTTACGAAGTTAATCAATATTTTAATACCAACTTTCACGTGTAGATTGAAACTTCTCCCTTAATAAGTAAAGTCTAGAACGTAGGATATTTAACTTAAATGAAATGGTGAATGATATCTGTTAATCATCATTTATCTCAAAAGTTTAAACTACTGATTAAATATAATAAATAATGTTATTTGAAACTTCTTATTTAATAAGTAAAATCTAGTACGTAGGATATTTAACTTAAATGAAATGGTGAATAACATCTGTTAATTATCATTTATCTCAAAAGTTTAAATTGATTAAATATAATAAATAATGTTATTGGATTGGGTAGTAAGAGACAATATACATAGGGCATTGTTTTTGTACTTTTAAAATTTTATTTGTTGGTTTGTACTGAAATGCCCCAAGAAAAAGCATGCAACTCTGCTTTTTACAGCACGCTTCTAGGCCAGAGCAGAAGACTATGAAATCAATTGAAAATGGTGACAGATGAGCATGAAGCCAAAATAACAAAAGTAAAATAAAATAAAAAAATATCCAAAAAGAAGGTTTTGTCGAATGTGCAGAGGGATTGTCGTGTCTCTCACTAACCTTGTTGTTTTGGTAAAAACAAAGTTGATAGTATAATCTGTTGATTTGGTCGGACAGTCGCAGATATTGAGGATGGGACAAAAGCTCCTCTCGAGCCGAGCGGCCAGCGGTGAGATTTATCATATGCGCTACCAACTCTGCCTCTCCTTTGTGCCTATCGCCTTCCCTATGCCACTTAACCAGCCACTTTTCCCACTATATATATAACAAAAAAACAAAAATCCCACCAAATTAAAAAAACCATTACAGTTGCTTTGTTAGATTATAATATATATATAGAAAAATAATTGGAGTATACTATAATTCACTTAGAAATTCACGTGTCAGTTCACATGAGTATCACACGGAACAATATATATAACCAATAAAATTTAATAAGTAAATTTAATTGTTTAGTTCCTAATATAGTAGCTATCATAGTCATACGAACAACCATGTTAATTTGTAAAAGACTTACAATAAAAGCTGCCATGGCTGGGCAGACCTCAAAATTTTAAAATTAACTTTTTACCCTAAAAAAACAAAAAAAAAATCATTTTTTTTAGTTTTGTCCGACACACCTTAAAATTATGATTCTGCCCTCGAAAGAAAGCGATAATATACCTTTAATTGAAAATAAATATGGATGAAAAGACTTTACTATAATAAGTCTCTGTCTGAGAAGCGTAGAGAAGTTGTCCAAAATAACTCACCGATCGTCGTAAAGGGTGGCTAATATCTTGAGCGTGAGAAATCAGAGCCACAAATGAGAGATCATTTAGGGTTTGAAGCAAGGACCCCACCAGTCCTAGCCATCCACCCTTGTTCGTATTTGACCTTCTTCATACACAAACAATATCACATCAATATCACTTTATTTAGGGCATGTCAGACACTTAGACTTTCTGACTTCCCATGCATATGAATATATATGACTTTTCATGAATGACCATAGCCCATAGTCCATAGAGTTATATATATATGGCAGACACTAATTACCACCAATATTTCTAAATTTTGGTATGCACGGCTACTTATCCTTTGATACATGCACCCTCATTGTTTGAGCCACTTTTATCTATATTGAGCAATGAGCTTATGCCTTGTGGGTTTCTTCTTACTAGATATTTCTGAATTTCAATTCTTGAGGAACTCCCATTTTTATAGCTAATTATTTTCTTGCGTGTTTCTTTGTTCCATCTAGAATAAAGAGTAATATTATTTAGTTGATTGTTATACGATTGTCATAAAATTTGATGATGTGGTACGTAGTAAAATTTAACTATCAGATCACAAGTAATAAAAATAAAAAGATTCAAAATTTGAATTTTATTGTATTGTCATCCTAATTGTATAGCAGTAATATAACAATCTGATATACTTAGCATTACTCTATAATAATCGCAGTACTCCTATATAACTGCACTAACGTGTCACATTAATCCAGTTATATAAAAGTGAGATGAGAATTGAATATGTGAGGTAGCTACATCAAAAAATGCTTATTTTAAGTAAAATAGCAAGAAGACAAAGACCTACCAAACCAAGATCAATAAGTAAATAAAATTGAGAAAAAACAAAATCCGAGTCATATATGAAACACCACTTGGGAGTTATGTCGTCCATGCAGGACAGAGAGTATTTTGAGTAAAGCAAAAAAACAACGAAAACAACGAAGCGGATGGTTCTAAAAGCCAACAAAGCAGACAAAAACAACAAATTATCAATAAATTAAAATTTAATAATGATCCTTTCAAATTTAATTTAATGGTGATTTTAAAAGCCACGTCATTTGTATATCATTACTCTATTTTATATTATCGAAAAACTCTAGATTGATCGAGTCGAGTAGTATATATATGCATATGTGGAACCTTCTGTTTATGCAGTCCCGTGGATCAGCGTTGTTCCTGAATTCATGTAGAAAGGCTCTCCTCATTTCCTCCTCGACAAAGTATGACGTGATTGCCTCCACCAACGCCGTCGTTTTCACCCATGCAAGTCGTTCGTTGGATCTTTCCGGTTCGAAAATACTGGCTACCGCCAAAAAATAAGCAAACAGCAGGGTTTTTCTGCTCAATCCAAAGTCTCCAAGATTACAGTCTGAGTACCACCTGCATGAACATCACACATATAATAATAACAATAATAATAATAATAATAAAAAAGTTCTATTAATGCCCCTGACTTTTGAATGCTCTCCCACTCCATCCGATGAGAGGCTTGGCAATTGTTGTAGTCTAGTTTTGCTAGCTCCAGATACGTTTTATTGCTGACATAGGGCATCCTGAAGTGATTAATTTACAATCATTATATTAAACTCAGAAACAAAAATGTTAATTATAGAGTGCTAATTACTTAATTAATTAGATGATGACCATCCTAACCCTGGTTATATGTATATATATATACAAATGTACCCTAGTAATAGTATATATGTAGACAAACATAAAGTCAGCTTTCAACAACTATTTAGCCGTACATGCATGTCGCATCCTTGCTTCGTATATAGAAGTGGGCATCTTTTCTAGAACATGTATATGTTGTTAGTTAAAGTCCTAAAGTAAAAAACGCATTATATATGCATTATTAAAAGGTTAATTATGATTGTCCCATACTAAACTATACACTCACCTATGTTATTATATACACCGTTAGATATATTAACTTTTAAATCCAACCGTAAAAACAAAAAGAGAACCTGTAGAGGGTCTTCCCAATCCAAACATCATCGTCACCACCATATTGCTCTATGTAGAATCTTGTCTCCACGCGAGGTAAGCTTGCATACCAGGGGACTTCCAGGGCATAGCCTACCTGTTATTGTTATTGTTATTGTTAATTTGTTAAATAATTTTTTAATTATTTAACAAATTTAAATGCTATAAAAGTTTTTTTTCTCTGTTTCTTTTTTTTTTGGGACCCATATTATATATATACCTCACTAGGCAAGTCCTTCATTATGATCCATTTGTCAAAGAGTTCATTAGCAGTTTGTTTTTCTCTTAGGAAGTTGAATGCGAAGTGCTTTGCATCCTCAAGGATCTTCTCTCCCGGAAAGACCACCTGAGAAGCCCTGTACAGGTTGAACATTCCGGTGACGGCCTGTGTCGACTGTCCGGCAAAGCAGAAGAACTCATCTCCTTTCCGAAAGTGTTGAAACACATCTGTTACAAACAAAAAACACCAATATCGATCACCCTCCCTACTGGAATCTGAAAAATGAGTAAATAATAATAAATAAATAAATAAACAAGCAAACTTACCAGCAGAAACCTTATGGCCATGCAATCTTAGTAGCCTGAATCCCATGGCCGTATCATCAACATCATAAACCTTTGAATTTCTCGCCCAGCAAATCCCCTCATCAGTCCAATATCTGAACATTTTTTAATACCCATTAATAGTACTACTTAAAAAATCTACTTTTTTTTTTTTTCCTAATATATATAAATATGTATGTACAGTACCTGTAACAATAATTAATGCATTCCTTAATCTCTGGCTGAAAATATCTCGAGATTCCAAGGCGCTGCAAACGATCGGCAGCCCACATGCGTTCGAACAAATCCACCGGGTACACGCCGGGTACTAAAAAGCAGAATGAATAATAATAAGAAGAAAAAAAAAAAAAAAAAAAAAAATTCATTTTACCTCTTGAAGTTTCAGAAGTTTTTCAATTTGACATTCAATGTTTAAAAATTAGCAATGTAGCCCCCTAATGTTTCAAAAATTTTCAATTCAGACCATCCGTTACTAATTGCCACCTAATTGGACATAAATCATCCCACGTACGGCTCACATGGGATTTTGATGCCCTCTATTCTAATTTTGACCTCATTAAAATGTATGAAATTACGTAATTGCCTTCATTAAAATCTATGAAATTGAGGGTAAATTATGTAATTTTATAGGTTTTAATGAGAAAAAAATTGAAATAAAGGGCATCAAAATTTCACGTGAGACGTAGGTAGAATGATTTCCGTCCAATTATACGGAAATTTGTAATGGAAGGTCTAAATTGAAAATTTTTAAAACATTAGGGGAGTACATTGCCAATTTTTAAACATTGAGATTTAAATTAAAAAACTCTTGAAACTTCGAGGGGTAAAGTAAATTTAAAAAAAAAAAAAAAAAAAAAGCAAGCAAACACAAACGGAAAGTGAAAGGAACAGTTCCTTGAAATGGGCGGGTAAAAAGGTACTTTTTACCTCCACCATTAAACCTGTGGACCGCATTTTTTAAATAAGTGAGGCAGTTATCGTCTTTGGTCTGCATGAGTGCAAAGGCAGTGGATGATGGAGAGAACAAGAAAGACCCATCTTGGAACTGCAGATTAAGAAGCTTTTCCCACTCCAGCCCTGGCATCCCTTCCAAGCTATAGAGTAGTGTTGTGGGCACTTTGTGCATCATGTCTCTTGGTATCCTATATACATCCCCCGCCCCATACACACTATAATCAGTACTTACACATACATATATATATTATATATAATGGCCATGGATTCTAATTTTATTTTATTTTTATTAAATTTTGTTGTTATAAACTATATAGTAGCAAGCAAACATAATCATGGTTCATGTCTGAGCTCTGAGACTACCTCGTTAGCTTTATGTTTCTCTTTGCATATATCTCTTGCAACACAGGGGAATCATCAGCTACTTCAATGTTCAAACTTCGAGCTATTTCGAGTAGTGAGGGGAAAGCAACTTCAAATCCAATGGTCATTTGCTCTGCGTTCTCGTATTCCAGCTTACATATTTTCTCTTTCAAAAATGAAATCCCTATTAATTAATTACAAAAAAAAAAAGTTAATTAATTAAGAAAAAAAAAAGACTAATAATTAATTTTGTTGAATTAATTTATAATATATAATACCTTTTTCGTACTTTTCAGGATGAATATTCCATGATTTTAAGGCAATAACACAGGCTAAAGTGTTGATTATCCGATCATAACTATAAAAAATTTGACTGTCGCCCCATGAACCATCGGGAAGCTGGTTTTTGGCGATCCATTGAAGGGTAGATGGGAACTGAGGAAGGCCACTTCCATGAATGTCTTCAACAAGAGCAACCCACGCTGTGTCATAAGCTGAAATACTTATTTCTCCATCTTCCATGGAGCCCAACATCGATTTGATGTACTCGACACGTTCCTTTATATGATTTGACGTGGAAACCTTTATTTGCTTTAAAGCAAAAACGCATTAAAAGCAGAATTCCAAAATCAATTAATATGTCAAACGCCAGTAAATAAATGAAAAAACAAAAGAAAAAGAAAAAGTCGAGAGTTTTCAAAGCACCGTCAGAGCTTCCCTCTCTTTGTCATCCTCCACAATCTCAGGCCCCTTTAAGACTGGCAGACCATTTTGAAACACGTCTGTGTATTGTATTGCACACATAATAATTAAATTTTATATATAATAATAATAATTTTTTTTTTTTTTGAATAAACAACTGTATTTGTACTTGTATGTGTTTATATATATATATATATATATATATATATATATACCTTCAATGCGAGGCTTGGACATAGCGCTGCATCCAAAGCGAGAATCAGAGTTAACTTGTTCGTCTTTAGCCCCGAATGACCAGACACCTACAAATATGATTTTTTTTTTTTTTTTTTTTTTTTTTTTTTTTTCCATCATGAGCAAATAAGGAAAGGATACATGAATAAAAAAACCGAAAAAGGGTTGAGCTTCTCAACAACACACCCAAAATAGTAATACAATGCAGAAAATACAAACAAATAGAAAATGGGCCAAAAAATGGCCCAGTCCTCTGTATCTTGGTCAACAGATCAAGAAATGGCACTATCAAAGTGGTGTTTTAAGCAAGCCAAAGATCTGACTAGCTTTGAAACAACAACACCCTCCAAAAGGAGGCTGTTGAAGGAGAGGCACTAAATTCCAATCTGGATCAGCTATAGGGGAATACTGATCTCCGGTTGATGAAGCAATCTCCACAAAAATATCAAACTAGAGTAGCTCAAGGAGATAAATACCCACAAAAAAACAACAAAACACAACAAACAGAAATACAAGACACAAAGCAAAGCAAAATACAATAAAGAAAGTAAAAACCCCTCAGCAACATCGGCAATGGAGCGAGATTCTGGGCCAGCGAGTGTAAGCCATTCATCGGAGCGTGAAGTACACACGCCGGTGATGGAGACTGGAGGGCCAAAATCAAAGGAGCAAAAAACCACAAAACACCGGAAGGGGTAGAGGTAGGCGGGCGAAGGACATATCGGAGGAGCCACACATGGATGACGGCTGTCCACACTCCAGATCGTGTGTCCCACGCGTCCGCGAGTGAGATCCACACTCGGGCGCGTGTGGCTCACGCTTCGGTGAGTGTTGGCCGAACGGAGGTGCAGATGGTTGCATTGGGAAGCGAGGAGGTTATAGAGCATGGTGGTGAGGCATGTGTGATGGAGGAGCGAACTAATGTTGACAGATCGGGTTTTGAAAAAACCAAATCGAGAAACATCAGTTTGGGGGTTGGGGCGGTTGATGGATGGCAGGTGGAGGCTGGGCTCGGCCGATCTATGGCGAAGATGGGATTGTGCTGAACGGTGATGGTGGAGGAGCGATGGGAGATGCTGTGAAGGGGAAAAAAAGACAAGAAACAAAACAGAGAACAGGGGAAAACAAGAGAAAAAGAGAAGAAAATGAAGGAGAACAAGGGTGGAAGGGAGGGCGGAGGGAAAAAATTCCATCCCTCCTCCCTCAGGCAGCCACACAAGGTAGAAGGAGAACCACAAAAGGAGGTGGAAAGCTTCTCTTAGAGAGAAGAAGGAGCTTCTTTCTCTAAAAGAAGCAGTTGTATTTGTTAGGGGAAACTTTACTAAGCCCCCCTGAAGTTCCAGTCATTTTGACAAACACTCCTTGAATTTTCAAAACTCTCACTTAGACCCCCTAAACTTTGGTTTGCTCTCACTTTTGACCATTTTAATGTTAAAGTCAAATAGTTTGACTTTTTATGCCCATTTTATCATCACCCGAAAACTACACCGTTTTGTGTCCTAAAACTACAACACCTACCCAACCCAAAATGACGTCGTTTTAGGCATTATTTATAATAAAAAAAAATAAAAAAAAAATAAAAAAAAGAAATTGGGTTGGCTGGAGCCACCCCCTGGCCGATCTGGGGGTGATCGACCACCCCAAAAAGCACCCCGATTCCCCCCACACTCTCCCCCCCCCCCCCCCCCCTTTGTTTTTTTTTTTTTTTAATATTATGCTCAAAACGACGTCGTTTTGGGTTGGATGGTGATGTAGTTTTGAAACCCAAAACGGTGTAGTTTTGGAGTCCAAAACGAAGTAGTTTTGATTGAAGATAAAATGGTTATAAAAAGTCAAATTGTTTGACTTTAACGTTAAAATGGTCCAAAGTGAGAATAAACTAAAGTTCAGGGAGCCTAAGTGAGAGTTTTGAAAATTCAGAGGGTGCTTATCAAAAAGGCTAGAAGTTCATGAGGACTATTTGAAGTTTCCCCTATTTGTTACAAATATGATAGCGATGCAATCAATCAATTACTGGAATAATTTTGATATATAATTAAATTATTACTACTTAAAAATGAAAAAATAATGTCAAAGAAACGAAAAAAGAAAAAACTTTTTGATGAGCATATACGAATGCAGCCCTCCTGGTAGGGAAATATATATACGATGCTGCCATTCATAAACAATTTGGTTAATTATTTCTTTTAAAAGAGATTGTAAAAAGCTTATCCACGCACCATTAATTCTTCGAAAGAAACTCAAGAGAATAAGAAAAAATAAATAAATATTCTACTACTGTATGAAATATTGGATTCATGAACCTAAACTAAACCTGCCATCTCATTACTAATTAGGCTGTTAATTGCATTTTGGCTTTGTAAAACAAAAATTATAACCAGAAACATAACTACTTGCACACTTTTTGGATATTTTCTTACCTTTTTCTCAGCAATCAAACGAAACATTCCAAGACAAAGATCTGCCCAGAGTCCTTAAAAAAAACTTGTTCAATTCGTATATATATGATTGAGGGGGTAAGAGAAGGAGAAGACGAGAAAAAAACTTACCCTCGAGGGACAAGGAAGATGGTGGTGGAACGCCGGGGGGAAGTGTAGGAGAGAGGTGGAGAAAGTTAGATAGATGAGACATGATGTTTTTGTTTTGCTGTGGATAGCAAGGTAGCGATAGGGGGGAGGATTTAAAAGGATAGTAGAGGGAAGCAAGAAGACAGATAGGACTTCCCAAGAGATTCCCGCTAATAGGTGCATGGGATCATCCTAAAGTCAAAACCATGAAATTGAGGGCACTCCTGTCCTTTTCCTTTCTCTCCTCTAACTTATAAACAATTTCCAATTTCTTCCGCTTTATATATATATATATGACACTCGTAGAATTATCATATAATTATGATGATGTAATAGTAAAAATCAACCTTTGAATTAATAAGGACTTGTAAAAAGAAAAAATCAATAACTGATTTTTACTGCCATATCTTCATAGTTGTATGACAGTCGTATGAGAATTTACTAAATATCATTTCTCTTATAAGATAAATGTTTGTTTTTACGGTTTATTGTTGATAATGGCTCAAATTGTCAACAAGTGTGAAGATAATTGCTAAAAAATATCAATATTCAAGTTGGTGGGCTCAAGTTCTATTTATGTATAAGAAGATAATGTTAGTTTTAAAAGGAGTCAAAGAATAACTTGAAATTGAATTTTTTTGGAGAAAACGTGTGTGGATAAACATGTGGGCTACAATGCTTATCTTCATCATGGAAAAGACTTTGTATTCATGATGGTTTCGTTTTTCCAGCAGCAATTGGATTAAAAATGTTCTCCTATTTTTCGTGATTAAGCCTCTATAAAAGAATATGTAGTCCTTGGTTGAGATTATGTGGAAAATCCAAATTTGTGAGAGCACTTTGTGGCATTTACAAAATGTAGAGAGTTTTTCTTTACTGGGTATTTGAGAGGGACAGTTGAGTGGGGTGTACAAGGGGTTAAGGGCTTGGGTTTAAGATATTAAACTTGAGCGGTTCAGGCTTGTACTATTGTACTCAATATTTCTCAATAGTAAAGAAGGAGACCGGATCACGCCCCGTGGATGTAGGCATATTGCCGAAGAGTTTACGTGTGTGATTAGTGTGTGTTCACGTGTGTTTTCTTTCTAAATTTGTCTTTCTCATAAAGGGCTGGTGGGAAATTGGTTGTCAATTAATTATCAATTTTCCCAATAATTTTTAATGTTATTTAGTATACTATTATATAACTGTCTTATAAAAAAAAAATTAAAAATTAATTTTTACTTTCATACCATCTAGGACGGACCCAAGTGCCAAAATTTTATAATTTGGCGACAAACAAAAGTTATCTCAATTGCATGTAGCATCCTATTAACTATTATTACTGATTATTTCATTCTCTGTTCCCATCAAATTCGACCTTCTAACAAATGATCTCATAATTTTTTAAGTCACAATTGTGTTATATGACTTGATGTTCAATTAAACTAGCATGTAACCCGCGCAATGCGCGGGATTCTTCATTATAATTTAATTTCAAAACTTAAATGCATCTCATCTTACTTTTCATTATAAGTTAAAATAGGTGCGTGAAAATACATATTAAAGGTTATACACCAGTAAATTACTATACTGAACATGTTTTTTTTTTTTTGAAATATACCAAACATCTACTTAATGAAAAGTATAAAAGAAAAAATAAAAATAGCAAGAAGGACACTTGAATTCTGATGATCAAAATATTAGTAGAAAAATAGTAAGAAACTCTGATATTGTTAATGTGATACTTATTATATTGTAATACAAATAAAACCCATAAAGTTCTAATCATTTCAGAAAAAATGCAGAGTAAAATAAACAAAATCTTCTCTCTTCTTTTTAATACAAAATAAAACACACATTTCACTCAATATTTAATGAAATCAAATAAATTTCTTTCAACGTTAACACTTCCAAAAAAAATGCTAGAAAATTCGAGTAAATCACAAAAAAAAAAAAAAAAAAAATCCAATAAAATATTCAAATGAATTAAAACATAAAATCTTATTGGTGTGATATCTATTATATTTCAATACAATGAATCTTTCTAGAGAAACAAACATAAAAATAATTAATTTATAGTCGTGAAAATTTTTTACATAGATACACAAAGATAAATCCAAAAATGATATGAGAAGCGTTCTACAAAAATAAAGAAAAAGCATTTTAGAAGGAAAATTCTTTTTCGTTACCACTACAAAAATGAAAAAGAAGTATCTATGCATCTATTTATATATAGATACCCTAGCATATAACTCGCGCGATGCGCATGGTTCTTTATTTTACTTGATTTGAAAACTTAAACGCATCTTCATTTTTATTTTTTTTTTATATTAACTACAGGCTAAAATAGTCATGTTAAAAAATCAATCATTACTCTTTCAATAAAAAGACATGCTTAAAGGTTATATCTAAATACAAATAAAATTCACATAATTCTGAATATTTGAGAAAAAAAAAATTATGAATACAAAATAAAACAAAATCTTTCAATCAAGATTTAATGCAATCAAATAAATCATCTATCCTATATCAATACAAATAAAACCTATATAATTCCGAATATTAAAAAAAAAAAAAAAAAAAGCAAAATCATATTGCTTTCAAAAGTAGAGAAAAAAAAAAAACTTAAAAATATGCTTGAAAATCCGAGTAAATTACACACACACACACAAAAATCCATAAACATTCAAATGAACTAAAACATAAGACCTTTAATTTTAGTTTAATTTATATAAATTAGAATATGTAAAAACATTATTGGTCTGGAAAAAAAAAAGGTTAAGAAGAATAATTACCTCCAATTTGAATTTTTAGGCCAGTAGATTATGTTTTTGTTAATGTTGGGAGAGTGGAGAAAGACAAAGATAGAGATTGAGAGAAAAAAAAAGGAGAGATATTAATGTTGGTGAGTGGAGGGAGAGAGATGTCTTTTTCTTTGAAATTCAGAGAAAGAGAGATGTTGAATGAGAGTGAAAGACTTGGACAAAAAAGAGAGAGATGTGGAAAGAGAGGAAAAAAAGGAGAGAGAGAGAGAGAGAGAGAGATACGAACTGGTTCAAGTGAGAGAGATGTGGAATGAGAGTGAAAGACTTGGAGAGAGAAAAAAGAGATAGAGAGAGACGTTGAGAGAGAGAGGAAAAAAGAGAGATAGAGAGAGAACAAAAATATGAACCGATCACTTTTTAACTGATCACTTTTAAAAATAATGAGTTAAAAAATCGGTTTACTCTTTAAAAAAATTGGTCTTTCAATCAAGATTTAATGCAATCAAATAAATCATCTATCTTATTTCAATACAAATAAAACCTATATAATTTCGAATATTTAAAAAATAATAATAATAATAAGCGAAATAATATTGCTTTCAAAAGTAGAGAAAAAAAGAAAAAAACTTAAAAATATGCTTGAAAATCAGAGTAAATTACACCAAAAAAAAAAAATCCATAAACATTCAAATGAATTAAAACATGAGACCTTTAATTTTAGTTTAATTCATATAAATTAGAATATGTTAAAACATTGTCGGTCAGGAAAAAAAAAAAAGGTTAAGAAGAATAATTACCTCCAATTTGAATTTTTAGGCCAATAGATTATGTTTTTGTTAATGTTGGAAAGTAGAGAAAGAGAAAGACAGAGATGGAGAGAAAAAAGAGGAGAATATTAATGTTGGAGAGTAGAGGGAGAGAGATGTCTTTTTCTTTGAAATTTAGAGATAGAGAGATGTTGAATGAGAGTGAAAGACTTGGACAGAAAAGAGAGAGAGATGTGGAAAGAGATGAAAGAAAAGGAGAGAGAGAGAGAGAGAGATACGAACCAGTTGAAGAGAGAGAAATGTGGAATGAGAGTAAATGACTTGGAGAGAGAAAAAAGAGAGAGAGAGAGAGAGACGTTGAGAGGAGGAAAAAAAGAGAGATAGAGAGAGAATAAAAATTTGAACCGTTCACTTTTTAACTGATCACTTTTAAAAATAATGAGTTAAAAAATCGGTTTACTCTTTAAAAAAATTAGACTTTCAATCAAGATTTAATGCAATCAAATACATTATCTATCTTATTTCAATACAAATAAAACCTATATAATTCCGAATATTTAAAAAAAAAAAAAAATTGCTTTAAAAAAAAAATTAAAAAAAAAAAAGAAAACAAACTTAAAAATATGCTTGAAAATCTGAGTAAATTACACAGAAAAAAAAAATCCATAAACATTCAAATGAATTAAAAATTGAGACTTTTAATTTTAGTTTAATTTATATAAATTAGAATATGTTAAAACATTGTTGGTCTAAAAAAAAAAAAAAGGTTAAGAAGAATAATTACCTCCAATTTGAATTTTTAGGGCAATAGATTATGTTTTTGTTAATGTTGGAGAGTAGAGAAAGAGAAAGAAAGAGATGGAGAGAAAAAAGAGGAGAATATTAATGTTGGGGAGAGAGTGGAGGTAGAGAGATGTCTTTTTCTTTGAAATTAAGAGAGAGAGAGAGAGAGAGAGAGATGTTGAATGAGAGTGAAAGACTTGGACAGAAAAGAGAGAGAGAGATGTGGATTGAGAGGAAAAAAAAAGGAGAGAGAGAGAGAGATACGAACCTGTTCAAGAGAGAGAGATATGAAATGAGAGTGAATGACTTGGAGAGAGAAAAAAGAGAGAGAGACGTTGAGAGAGGAAAAAGAGAGAGATAGAGAGAACAAAAATATGAACCGTTCAATTTTTAACTGTTAACTTTTTAAAATAATGAGTTAAAAAATCAGTTTAGTCTCTAAAAAAAATTGGTCTTTCAATCAAGATTTAATGCAATCAAATAAATCACCTATCTTATTTTAATAAAAATAAAACCTATATAATTCCGAATTTTTTTTAAAAAAAATAAGCAAAATAATATTGCTTTCAAAAGTAGAGAAAAAAAAAATATGCTTGAAAATCTGAGTAAATTACACAGAAAAAAAAAATCCATAGACATTCAAACGAATTAAAACATGAGACCTTTAATTTTAGTTTAATTTATATAAATTAGAATATGTTAAAACATTGTTTGTCAAAAACAAAAAAAAAAAAAAGGTTAAGAAGAATAATTACCTCCAATTTGAATTTTTAGGCCAATAGATTATGTTTTTATTAATGTTGGAGAGTAGAGAAAGAGAAAGAAAGAGATGGAGAGAAAAAAGAGGAGAATATTAATGTTGGAGAGTGGAGGTAGAGAGATGTCTTTATCTTTGAAATTAAGAGAGAAAGAGATGTTGAATGAGAGTGAAAGACTTGGAGAGAAAAGAGAGAGAGAGAGAGAGAGAGAGAGAGACGTGGAGAGAGGAAAAAAAAGGAGAGCAAGAGATATGAACCGGTTCAACAGAGAGAGATGTGGAATGAGAGTGAATGACTTGGAGAGGGAAAAAAGAGAGAGAGAGACGTTGAGAGAGGAAAAAAAGAGAGATAGAGAGAGAACAAAAATATGAACCGTTCAATTTTTAACTGTTAACTTTTTAAAATAATGAGTTAAAAAATCAATTTAGTCTCTAAAAAAAATTGGTCTTTCAATCAAGATTTAATGCAATCAAATAAATCATCTATCTTATTTCAATAAAAATAAAACCTATATAATTCCGAATTTTTTTAAAAAAAAAATAAGCAAAATAATAAAAGTAGAAAAAAAAAAAAAACATAAAAATATGCTTGAAAATCCGAGTAAATTACACAGAAAAAAAAAATCCATAAACATTCAAACAAATTAAAACATGAGACCTTTAATTTTAGTTTAATTTATATAAATTAGAATATGTTAAAACATTGTTTGTCTAAAAAAAAAAAAAAAAGTTAAGAAGAATAATTACCTCAAATTTGAATTTTTAGGCCAATAGATTATGTTTTTATTAATGTTGGAGAGTAGAGAAAGAGAAAGAAAGAGATGGAGAGAAAAAAGAGGAGAATATTAATGTTGGAGAGTGGACGTAGAGAGATGTCTTTTTCTTTGAAATTAAGAGAGAAAGAGATGTTGAATGAGAGTGAAAGACTTGGAGAGAAAAGAGGGACAGAGACGTGGAGAGAGGAAAAAAAAGGAGAGCAAGAGATATGAACGGGTTCAAGAGAGAGAGATGTGGAATGTGAGTGAATGACTTGGAGAGAGAAAAAAGAGAGAAAGAGACGTTGAGAGAGGAAAAAAAGAGAGATAGAGAGAACAAAAATATGAACCGTTCAATTTTTAACTGTTAACTTTTTAAAATAATGAGTTAAAAAATCAGTTTAGTCTCTAAAAAAAAATTGGTCTTTCAATCAAGATTTAATGCAATCAAATAAATCATCTATCTTATTTCAATAAAAATAAAACCTATATAATTCCAATTTTTTTTTAAAAAAAAAATAAGCAAAATAATATTGCTTTCAAAAGTAGAGAAAAAAAAAAAAAAAAAAAAACATAAAAATATGCTTGAAAATCCAAGTAAATTACGCAGAAAAAAAAAATCCATAGACATTCGAATGAATTAAAACATGAGACCTTTAATTTTAGTTTAATTTATATAAATTAGAATATGTTAAAACATTGTTTGTCTAAAAAAAAAACAATAGGTTAAGAAGAATAATTATTTCCAATTTGAATTTTTAGGCCAATAGATTATGTTTTTATTAATGTTGGAGAGTAGAGAAAGAGAAAGAAAAAGATGGAGAGAAAAAAGAGGAGAATATTAATGTTGGAGAGGGGAGGTAGAGAGATGTCTTTTTCTTTGAAATTAAGAGAGAAAGAGATGTTGAATGAGAGTAAAAGACTTGGAGAGAAAAGAGGGACAGAGACGTGGAGAGAGGAAAAAAAAGGAGAGCAAGAGATATGAACCGGTTCAAGAGAGAGAGATGTGGAATGAGAGTGAATGACTTGGAGAGAGAAAAAAGAGAGAAAGAGACGTTGAGAGATGAAAAAAAGAGAGATAGAGAGAACAAAAATATGAACCGTTCAATTTTTAACTGTTAACTTTTTAAAATAATGAGTTAAAAAATCAGTTTAGTCTCTAAAAAAAAATTGGTCTTTCAATCAAGATTTAATGCAATCAAATAAATCATCTATCTTATTTCAATAAAAATAAAACCTATATAATTCCGAAATTTTTTTTTAAAAAAAATAAGCAAAATAATATTGCTTTCAAAAGTAGAGAAAAAAAAAAACATAAAAATATGGTTGAAAATCCGAGTAAATTACACAGAAAAAAAAATCCATAGACATTCAAACGAATTAAAACATGAGACCTTTAATTTTAGTTTAATTTATATAAATTAGAATATGTTAAAACATTGTTTGTCAAAAAAAAAAAAAAAAAAAAGGTTAAGAAGAATAATTACCTTCAATTTGAATTTTTAGGCCAATAGATTATGTTTTTGTTAATGTTGGAGAGTAGAGAAAGAGAAAACAAAGAGATGAAGAGAAAAAAGAGGAGAATATTAATGTTGGAGAGGGGAGGTAGAGAGAAGTCTTTTTCGTTGAAATTAAGAGAGAGAGAGAGATGTTGAATGAGAGTGAAAGAGTTGGACAGAAAAGAGAGAGAGAGATGTTGAATGAGAGTGAAAGACTTGGACAGAAAAGTGCGAGAGAGATGTGGAATGAGAGGAAAAAAAGGAGAGACAGAGAGAGATACGAACTCGTTCAAGAGAGAGAGATGTGGAATGAGAGTGAATGACTTGGAGAGAGAAAAGAGAGAGAGAGAGAGAGAGAGAGAGAGAGAGAGAGGCGTTGAGACAGAGGAAAAAAAGAGAGATAGAGAGAGAGAGAACAAATATATGAACCGTTCAATTTTTAACTGTTAACTTTTTAAAATAATGAATTAAAAAATCAGTTTAGTCTCTAAAAAAAATTGGTCTTTCAATCAAGATTTAATGCAATCAAATAAATCATCTATCTTATTTCAATAAAAATAGAACCTATATAATTCTGAAACTTTTTTTAAAAAAATAAGCAAAATAATATTGCTTTCAAAAGTAGAGAAAAAAAAAAAAACATAAAAATATGCTTGAAAATCCAAGTAAATTACACAGGAAAAAAAATCCATAGACATTCAAACGAATTAAAACATGAGACCTTTAATTTTAGTTTAATTTATATAAATTAGAATATGTTAAAACATTGTTTGTCTAAAATAAAAAATAAAAAAATAAAAAAAGAGGTTAAGAAGAATAATTACCTCAAATTTGAATTTTTAGGCCAATAGATTATGTTTTTGTTAATGTTGGGAGAGTGGAGAAAGACAAAGATAGAGATGGAGAGAGAAAAGATGAGAGATATTAATGTTGGAGAGTGGAGGGAGAGAGATGTCTTTTTCTTTGAAATTCAGAGATAGAGAGATGTTGAATGAGAGTGAAAGACTTGGACAGAAAAAAGAGAGATGTGGAAAGAGAGGAAAAAAAAAGGAGAGAGAGAGAGATAAGAACTAGTTCAAGAGAGAGAGATGTGGAATGAGAGTGAATGACTTGGAGAGAGAGAGAGAGAGAGAGAGAGAGAGAGAGAGACGTTGCGAGAGTGGAAAAAACGAGAGATAGAGAGAGAACAAAAATACGAACTGTTCAATTTTTAACAGTTAACTTTTTAAAATAATGAGTTAAAAATCAGTTTAGTATCTAAAAAAATTTGGTCTTTCAATCAAGATTTAATGCAATCAAATAAATCATCTATCTTATTTCAGTAAAAATAAAACCTATATAATTCCGAATATTTTTTTAAAAAATAAGCAAAATAATATTGCTTTCAAAAGTAGAAAAAAAAAAAAAAAAAAAAAAAAAAACATAAAAATATGCTTGAAAATCCGAGTAAATTACATAGAAAAAAAAAAATCCATAAACATTCAAACGAATTAAAACATGAGACCTTTAATTTTAGTTTAATTTATATCAATTAGAATATGTAAAAACATTCTTGGTCTGAATAAAATAAAATAAAATAAAATAAGGTTAAGAAGAATAATTACCTTCAATTTGAATTTTTAGGCCAATAGATTATGTTTTTGTTAATGTTGGAGAGTAGAAAAAGAGAAAACAAAGAGATGGAGACAAAAATGATGAGAATATTAATGTTGGAGAGTGGAGGGAGAAAGATGTCTTTTTCTTTGAAATTCAGAGATAGAGAGATGTTGAATGAGAGTGAAAGACTTGGACAGAAAAGAGAGAGATGTGGAAAGAGAGGAAAAAAAAGGAGAGAGAGAGAGAGAGATGTTGAATGAGAGTGAAAGACTTGGACAGAAAAGAGAGAGAGAGACGTGGAGAGAGGAAAAAAAAGGAGAGCAAGAGATATGAACCGGTTCAAGAGAGAGAGATGTGGAATGAGAGTGAATGACTTGGAGAGAGAAAAAAGAGAGAGAGAGACGTTGAGAGAGGAAAAAAAGAGAGATAGAGAGAGAACAAAAATACGAACCGTTCAATTTTTAATAGTTAACTTTTTAAAATAATGAGTTAAAAAATCAGTTTAGTCTCTAAAAAAAATTGGTCTTTCAATCAAGATTTAATGCAATCAAATAAATCATCTATCTTATTTCAATAAAAATAAAACCTATATAATTCCGAATATTTGTTAAAAAAATAAGCAAAATAAAACCTATGTAACGAAATCAATAGAAATTAATACATACCAAAAAGCCTCTCCACCATATTTGGCCACCGAAAAACATAGGGACCCAAACGATTATGAGGTTTTCCGGCGTCGGGACCGTGACCCACTCGCGTAGGTGCTGCTCTGCCGCCCCAACCGAATAAAGAGAGGGAGCTAACTGAGGAAAAGCCAAAAAAAAAAACTCACCTTGCCCATTTTTTTAAACTTGGTTGTGAGCTCATCCCTCCTTCATCTTCTTCCATTACTGCATTGCCCATTCCATAAATCAACCCACAATCAGCTACCCAAATCAAACAAGAAAGAACTGTAAGGGGCATAAGCATGCTACAAGTAATTATAGAAGGAAAGTCAGATGATGATATGACTAATTACCGCCGGTGGAGGAGAGAGAGAGCCTTCGGCTTTGTCGGAGTGAGAGAGAGACAGGAGCGTGGGAGGGAGAGCAAGCCCCATTCTTCTTCGCCAGTAGACAGAACCTTGCGCCGAAGTGAGATAGACAGGAGCGACGGTGAGACAGCTTCGCCGGTGGCCGAAGACCTCGCTAGAGTGAGAGAGAGAGAGAGAGAGGGAGGGTGAGCTAGGGAGAGCAACGGGAGAGAGATCGAGAGTGAGAAGGATGAGGGAGCTGAGTGCTTTTGAGGGAGGGGAAAACTTTAGGGATTTTCGTGTTTTTGAGGGTTTGGGGAAAATTTTTGGTTCGAAAATTTCAGAAACCACGCCACTTATTGGCGCAAAAATTTTCTATTAAGCCTCAATCAGCGGCGATATTGCATAGTTGTTGCTAATGAGGCTTAATCAGCGGTGACATTAGGTAGTGGCTGCTGATTGAGCATAAATAGCGGCAACATAATTGTCGCCGCTATTTAGGGTATTTAAAAAAAAAAAAACAAAAAAAATTATACTAACAATTATTTTAAGATAATTTTAATTTTAAATGTAGGGTAAATTTAAAATTCTATAACAATTTTAAGGGTATAAAAGACATTTTCAAGAAAAAATACTATTCACACAATATTTTTTTCTATAAATAATTAATAGCTTAATTGAATGTTTATAATTCAAACGAACTAATTCACTAGGATCGATCAGTATAAAAAAACATTTTCAACAAAAAAATACTATTCACATGATTTTTTATTTATTTATTTTTTATTTTTATAAATAATTAATAGCTTAAATTGAATGTTTACAGTTCAAACGAACTAATTCACTAGGATCAATCAGATGTTTGATCGATTATTTGATCATATCACGATCAATCGAATGTTTGATTTATCATTTGATCCTATCACGATCAATCGAATTAATTCAGTAGGATCGATCGGATGTTTGATCGATCATTTGATCCTATCACGGTCAATCGAACTAATTCCTTAAGATCGATCGGATGTTCAATCGAACATTTAATCCTATCACCATTAATTGAACAAGTTCATTAGGATCGATCAAATGTTTGATCGATCATTTGATCCTATCATGATCAATTGAATTAATTCAGTAGGATCGATCGGATGTTTGATCTATCATGATCAATCGAACTAATTCATTAGGATCGGATGTTCAATCGAACATTTGATCCTATCACGATCAATTGAACTAGTTCATTAGGATCGATCGAATGTTTGATCGATCATTTCATCCTATCATGATCAATCGAATTAATTCAGTAAGATCGATCGGATGTTTGATCTATCATGATCTATCGAACTAATTCATTAGGATCAATCAGATGTTCAATCGAACATTTGATCCTATTTTGATTAATTGAACTAATTCATTAGGATCGATCAAATGTTTGATCGATCATTTGATCTTATCACGATCAATCAAATTAATTCAGTAGGATCAATCGGATGTTTGATCTATCATGATCAATCGAACTAATTCATTTGGATCAATCGGATGTTCAATCGGACGTTTGATCCTATCACGATCAATCGAACTAATTCATTAGGATCAATCGAATGTTTGAGCGATCATTTGATCCTATCAAAATCAATCGAATTAATTTTGTATGAACGATCGAATGTTTGATTGATCATTTGATCCTATCACGATCAATCAAATTAATTCAGTAGGATCAATCGGATGTTTGATCTATCATGATCAATCGAACTAATTCCTTAGGATCAATCGGACGTTTGATCCTATCACGATCAATCGAATTAATTCATTAGGATCAATCGAATGTTTGAGCGATCATTTGATCCTATCACGATTAATCGAATTAATTCAGTAGGATCGATCGGATGCTTGATCTATCATGATCAATCGAACTAATTCATTATGATCAATCGGATGTTCAATCGAACATTTGATTCTATCACGATTAATTGAACTAATTCATTAGGATCGATCGAATGTTTGATCGATCATTTGATCTTATCACGATCAATCGAATTAATTCAGTAGGATCGATCGGATGTTTGATCGATCATTTGATCCTATCACGATCAATCAAATTAATTCAGTAGGATCGATTGGATGTTTGATCGATCATTTGATCCTATCACGATCAATCCAATTAATTCAGTAGGATCAATCGGATATTTGATCTATCATGATCAATCGAACTAATTCATTAGGATCAATCGGATGCTCAATCAGACGTTTGATCATATCATGATCAATTAAACTAATTCATTAGGATCAATCGAATGTTTGAGTGATCATTTGATCCTATCACGATCAATCAAATTAATTCAGTAGGATCAATCGAATGTTTGATCCATCATGATCAATCGAACTAATTCATTAAGATCAATCGGATGTTTAATCGAACATTTGATCCTATCACGATTAATTGAACTAATTCATTAGGATCGATCGAATGTTTGATCCTATCATGATCAATCGAATTAATTCAGTAGGATCGATCGGATGTTTGATCGATCATTTGATCCTATCACGATCAATCGAATTAATTCAGTCGGATCGATCGGATGTTTGATCGATCATTTGATCCTATCACAATCAATCTAATTAATTCAGTAGGATCAATCGGATATTTGATCTATCATGATCAATCGAACTAATTCATTAGGATCAATCGGATGCTCAATTAGACGTTTGATCATATCACGATCAATCGAACTAATTCATTAGGATCAATCGAATGTTTGAGCGATCATTTGATCCTATCACGATCAATCAAATTAATTCAGTAGGATCAATCGGATGTTTGATCTATCATGATCAATCAAACTAATTCATTAGTTTCAATCGGATGTTCAATCGGACGTTTGATCCTCTCACGATCAATCGAACAAATTCATTTGGATCAATTGAATGTTTGAGCGATCATTTGATCTTATCACGATCAATCGAATTAATTCAGTAGGATCGATCGGATGTTTGATCTATCATGATCAATCGAACTAATTCATTAGGATCAATCGAATGTTCAATCGAACATTTGATCCTATCACGATTAATTGAACTAATTCATTAGGATCGATCGAATGTTTGATCGATCATTTGAACCTATCACAATCAATCAAATTAATTCAGTAGGATCGATCAGATGTTTGATCGAGCATTTGATCCTATCACGATTAACCGAATTGATTTAGTAGGATCAATCGGATGTTTGATCTATCATGATCAATCGAAGTAATTCATTAGGATTTAGGATCAATCGGACGTTTGATCCTATCACGAGTAATCGAACTAATTCATTTAAAAGAAATAAATAAATATTTATTTTTTATATAAAGTAAGAATAGAAAATAAAAAAATTAAATTAAAAAATTCACCAATAATTAATATAAAAAAAATAATGACATATTATCGGAGGCGAATTTTTGGGAAATAACTTTTTTCTATTATATATGTAGGGTCAATAGCATTGCCCCAATATTTATTATTTTTTTTTATTTTTTTTTTCTACCTAATTTTTAGGGTCCACTTAATGCTTAAGTATTAGCGTCCACTTTGAAAGTGGACGCTAATAATGGGTCTTCAGCGTCCACTTTTAATGGATGCTATTGGACATCAATTTTATTTTATTTTTTAATTTTTCTACCTACTCTTTAGTGTCCACAAAGTCGACCCTAATAATGGGTCTTCAGCGTCCACTTTTAGTGAACGCTATTGGCCATCAATTTTATTTTTTTATTTTTATTTTTATTTTTCTACCTACTCTTTAGCGTCCACAAAGTGGACCCTAATAATGGGTCTCCAGCATTTACTATTAGTGGACGCTATTGGGCATCAATTTTTTTTTTTTTTTTTTTTTAATTTTTATACCTACTCTTTAGCGTCCACAAAGTCGACCATAATACTTAAGTATTAGCGTTCACTTTCAAAGTCAACTCTAATAATGGGTCTTCAGTGTCCACTTTTAGTGGACGCTATTGGGCATCAATTTTATTTTATTTTATTTATTTTTATTTTTCTACCTACTCTTTAGCGTCCACAAAGTTGACCCTAATACTTAAGTATTAGCGTCCACTTTCAAAGTCGACCCTAATAATGAGTCTTCAGTGTCCACTTTTAGTGGACGCTATTGGGCATCAATTTTATTTTTTTATTATTTTTTTTATTTTTCTACCTACTCTTTAGCGTTCACAAAGTCGACTCTAATACTTAAGTATTAGCGTCCACTTTCAAAGTCGACGCTATTAATCTTTTATTTGATTTTTTAAAAAATTTTTTTTTTGCCAACTTTTAGCGTCCACTTAAGTGGATGCTATTGCTCCACTTTTGTCGATGCTAAAAGTTTTTTTTTGGCTGCTTATATTTTTCCTGCCTCTTGAATAATTCCCACGTGTATATTAGGGTCGAGTTATTAACGTCCACTGTAAAGTGGACGCTAATATTCATCTTTTCGGTCGGCTATTAGCGTCTACTTTGATGTGGACGCTAATACTTAACTATTAGGGGCGACTTTCAAAAGTCGCTCCTAATAGTTGAGTATTAGGGGTGACTTTATAGTCGCCCTTAATAAGTCGCCCCTGATGAGTAAATTTCTTGTAGTGATTGATTATGTTTTTGTTAATGTTGGGTAGTAGAGAAAGAGAAAGAAAGAGATGGAGAGAAAAAAGAGGAGAATATTAATATTGGAGAGTGGAGGTAGAGAGATGTCTTTTTCTTTGAAATTAAGAGAGAAAGAGATGTTGAATGAGAGAGAAAGACTTGGAGAGAAAAGAGAGAGAGACGTGGAGAGAGGAAAAAAAGGAGAGCCAGAGATATGAACCGGTTCAAGAGAGAGAGATGTGGAATGAACGTGAATGACTTGGAGAGAGAAAAGAGAGAAAGAGAGAGAGAGACATTGAGAGAGGAAAAAAAGAGAGATAGAGAGAGAACAAAAATATGAACCGTTCACCTTTTAACTGTTCACTTTTAAAAATAATGAGTTAAAAAATCGGTTTACTTTTTTAAAAAATTGGTCTTTCAATCAAGATTTAATGCAATCAAATAAATCATCTATCTTATTTCAATACAAATACAACCTATATAATTCTGAATATTTTTTTAAAAAAATAAGCAAAATAATATTGCTTTCAAAAGTAGGGGAAAAAAAAAAAAAACTAAAAAATATGCTTGAAATCTGAGTAAATTACACAGAAAAAAAAATCCATAAACATTCAAATGAATTAAAAATTGAGACTTTTAATTTTAGTTTAATTTATGTAAATTAGAATATGTTAAAACATTGTTGGTCTAGAAAAAAAAAAAACAAAAGTTAAGAAGAATAATTACCTCCAATTTGAATTTTTAGGCCAATAGATTATGTTTTTGTTAATGTTGGAGAGTAGAGAAAGAGAAAGAAAGAGATGGAGAGAAAAAAGAGGAGAATATTAATGTTGGAGAGTGGTGGGAGAGAGATGTTTTTTTTCTTTGAAATTAAGAGATAGAGAGATGTTGAATGAGAGTGAAAGACTTGGAGAGGAAAGAGAGAGAGAGGCGTGGAGAGAGGAAAAAAAAGGATAGCCAGAGATACAAACTGGTTCAAGAGAGAGAGATGTGGAATGAGCGTGAATGACTTGGAGAGAGGAAAGAGAGAAAGAGAGAGAGAGACGTTGAGAGAGGAAAAAAAGAGAGATAGAGAGAGAGAGAGAGAGAACAAAAATACGAACTCTTCAATTTTTAACTGTTAACTTTCTAAAATAATGAGTTAAAAATTTGGTTTAGTCTTTAAAAAAAATTGGTCTTTCAATGAAGATTTAATGCAATCAAATAAATCATCTATCTTATTTCAATACAAATAAAAACCTATATAATTATGAATATTAAAAAAAAAAAAAAAAAAGCAAAATAATATTGCTTTCAAAAGTAGAGAAAAAAAAAAAAAAAACTTAAAAATATGCTTGAAAATCCGAGTAAATTACATAGAAAAAAAATCCATAAACATTCAAATGAATTAAAACATGAGACCTTTAATTTTAGTTTAATTTATATAAATTAGTATATGTTAAAACATTGTTGGTCTGAAATAAAAAAAATAAAAAAATAAAAAGGTTAAGAAGAATAATTACCTCCAATTTGAATTTTTTGGCCAATAAATTACGTTTTTGTTAATGTTGGAGAGTGGAGAAAGAGAAAGAAAGTGATGGAGAGAAAAAAGAGGAGAATATTAATGTTGGAGAGTGGAGGGAGAGAGATGTCTTTTTCTTTGAAATTAAGAGAGAGAGAGAGATGTTAAATGAGAGTGAAAGACTTGGAGAGAAAAGGAAGAGTGAGACATGGAGAGAGAGGAAAAAAAAGGAGAGAGAGAGAGAGAGAAATATGAACCGGTTCAAGAGAGAGAGAGAGAGAGATGGGGAATGAGTGTGAATGACTTGGAGAGAGAAAAGAGAGAGAGAGAGAGAGAGAGAGAGAGAGAGAGAGAGAGAGACGTTGAGAGAGAGGAAAAAAAGAGAGATAGAGAGAGAACAAAAATATGAACAGTTCAATTTTTAACTGTTAACTTTCTAAAATAATGAGTTAAAAAATTGGTTTAGTTTTTTTAAAAAATTGGTCTTTCAATGAAGATTTAATGCAATCAAATAAATCGTCTATCTTATTTCAATACAAATAAAACCTATATAATTATGAATATTAAAAAAAAAAAATTAAAAATATGCTTGAAAATCCGAGTAAATTACACAAAAAATAAATAAAATCCATAAACATTCAAATGAATTAAAACATAAGACCTTTAATTTTAGTTTAATTTATATAAACTAGAATATGTTAAAACATTGTTGGTCTAAAAAAAGAAAAAGAAAAAAGGCTAAGTAGAATAATTTCCTCCAATTTGAATTTTTAGGTCAATAGATTATATTTTTGTTAACGTTGGAGAGTAGAGAAAGAGAAAGAAAGAGATGGAGAGAAAAAAGAGGAGAATATTAATGTTGGAGAGTGGAGGGAGAGAGATGTCTTTTTCTTTGAAATTAAGAGAGAGAGAGATGTTGAATGAGAGTGAAAGACTTGCAGGGAAAAGAGAGAGAGAGAGACGTGGAGAGAGAGGAAAAAATAGGAGAGAGAGAGAGAGAGAGAGAGAGAGAGATATGTACCGGTTCAAGAGAGAGATCGAGATGTGGAATGAGTATGAATAACTTGCAGAGAGAAAAAAGAGAGAGAGAGAGAGAGAGAGAGAGAGAGAGACGTTGAGAGAGGAAAAAAAGAGAGCTAGAGAGAGTACAAAAATATGAACCATTCAATTTTTAACTGTTAACTTTCTAAAATAATGAGTTAAAAAATTGGTTTAGTCTTTAAAAAAAATGGTCTTTCAATGAAGATTTAATGCAATCAAATAAATCATCTATCTTATTTCAATATAAATAAAACCTATATAATTATGAATATTAAAAAAAAAAAAAAAAGCAAAATAATATTGCTTTCAAAGGTAGAGAAAAAAAAAAAAAAAAAAAAAAAACTTAAAAATATGCTTGAAAATCCGAGTAAATTACATAGAAAAAAAAAATCCATAAACATTCTAATGAATTAAAACATGAGACCTTTAATTTTAGCTTAATTTATTTAAATCAGTATATGCTAAAACATTGTTGGTCTGAAAAAAAAAAAAATAAAAAAAAGGTTAAGAAGAATAATTACCTCCAATTTGAATTTTTAGGCTTACGTTTTTGTTAACGTTAGAGAGTGGAGAAAGAGAAAGAAAGAGATTGAGAGAAAAAAGAGGAGAATATTAATGTTGGAGAGTGGAGGGAGAGAGATGTCTTTTTCTTTGAAATTAAGAGAGAGAGAGAGAGAGAGATGTTGAATGAGAGTGAAAGACTTGGAGAGAAAAGAGAGAGAGAGACGTGGAGAGAGAGGAAAAAAAGAGAGAGAGAGATATGAACCGGTTCAAGAGAGAGAGATGTGGAATGAGTGTGAATGACTTGCAGAGAGGAAAGAGAGAGAGAGAGAGAGAGAGAGAGAGAGACGTTGAGAGAGAAGAAAAAACGAGAGATAGAGAGAGATAACAAAAATATGAACCATTCAATTTTTAACTGTTAACTTTCTAAAATAATGAATTAAAAAATCGGTTTAGTCTTTAAAAAAAAAAAATTGTCTTTCAATGAAGATTTAATGCAATCAAATAAATCATTTATCTTATTTCAATGGGAAAAATATAAAAAAGCCCCCCAAACTACCAGCCGTTTGCGATTTAGCCCCCTGATGTTCCAAAACTCATAAAGTAGCCCCCCAAACTACCAAAATTTTTCATTTTGGCCACTCCGTTAGTCAAAACCGTTAGTCTGGACGGAAACCTCGAAACGACGCCGTTTTATTAGGGTTAAGTTACGAAATCGCCCTTATGGCATTTTTTTTTTTTTTTTTTTTTAAAGCTGGAGCAAAACGGCGCCGTTTTGCTTATGGTTAGGGAACCCTAAGCAAAACGGCGCCGTTTTGCTTAGGTTAATAGGTAACAGTTTGGCCTCCTTCTCCTTCACGCTCACGCTCACGCTCACGCATCCGTTCCCCTGGTTCACCCATCCCCCCGCCCGATTCTCGGCTTCCCCGTTCACGCAGCCCCACCGCACGGTGCTCCGCCCGATCGTAGCCATCCCCCGGTCACGCAGCCCCCCTCGCACGCGGCGCCGCCCGATCGTAACCATCCCCCGGTCACGCAGCCCCCACGCAGCCCCCCTCGCACGCTGCCGGCCGGTCGTCGCAGTCCCTTCACGCAGCCCCCCGTTCACGCATCCGGTCCCGTCATCCTGAAGGTAGCCCACTTTCCCGATTGAGTTTTTCCTATGGGTTTGGTTGTTTTGTTAAAGATATTGTGGAGAATGGGTTTGGTTTGTTTGTAGAAGATTTTTCTGGAGAATGAGTTTGGTTGTTTTGCAGAACATTTTGTGGAGAATGGGTTTGGTTGTTTTGTTAAAGATTTTGTGGAGAATGGGTTTGGTTTGTTTGTAGAAGATTTTCCTGGAGAATGGGTTTGGTTGTTTTCCTTCACATTTTGTGGAGAATGGGTTTGGTTGTTTTGTATATGTATTGATGTTCTGATTAAGTGCGAAGGAGAATTCGCTTTATAGTGTCCAAAAGTGATATGGGTCCCTATGTTTAGAATATTTTTGTCTCTATATTTTTGCCTTGTCTGCAGCAGACCCGTTGGTTTTGAATATAATTTTTTTGTTGTTAAAAATTGAAAGTTATTGGTTGCTGTGAATTTTTTTTTGGTTAAACATAGAAAGGTATTGGTTGATGTGTATATTGTTTGCTTATTGTTGGATGGGTTGGTTTAAAATTTTGCATTCTGCCTTCCCTTTGTTCTGTGGTCCCCCTTGTTGTAATGCATGTCACGCAGCTGGTCCCATCGTCAACGATGGAGAAGTTTGCTGGCGAAGATGATGCGAATGGCTGTGTACTGTCGGTGGGAAGTTCGCCGGCGAAGTCTACCTCTACGTGTACGAAATGCCTATGCGGAATAGAATCACCAGTGATGACTTCTCGCACGCAGAAAAATCTTGGTAGAAGGTTTATTGGATGCGGTAAATATAAGGTGCGAATTTAGGTTTTAAAAATTAGGGGTTTTCGATTTCTTTCTTTCTTTCTTTCTTTATGCTTTTCTCCATTTGATTCAAATCTGTACAGTGATTGCTGGTTTGGATTTGTGGGTCTATTCTAAGAGATGTGTTCCATGTTGTGTAGCCAATGTTTTTTTGTGGGTTCCATTTGATGTTTTTGATGATGACTACTTATATTAGACGTTTTTCATTTGCTTATGTGATGAGAATAGAAGACTTACACCCATTAATATGAATTTGTTTGAATAAGTAAGCTGCCAAAAAAATTAAGGAAAGAAAAAAAAAAGAAGAAGATATTTGATGAACATATTCATTTACTTTTGAAATGCAGGACCCCATTTTCTGAGACCCATTCATCACTTTGTATCCCAATAGCATATTCACTTTGTATCCCATTCATCACTCTGTATCCCAATAGCATAAGTTTAATTATTATCCCCTTTTGCCTTATTAATTTGGTTAATTGCTTCTTGAAGTTTAATGACATCGTTTTTATGTACATGATGAAAACATATGTCAATCTATTCCCAATAATAATAATTAATAATAACATGGTATATATTCCCATTCTATGCGACTGTTTTAGCTCTCTCTCTTAGAGCATACAGCAATTATTTATTGTTCTAAGCAAATAAAGATAATGTTAATTAGAAAGGTGGGTCTTTAGACTCTTTTTTTTTTTTTTAATTCTTATTATTATTTTATTTTTTATTAGAATTAGGGATGTAAATGTTTCACACTCCATAAATAGAAATAGTTTGAAAGCTCATAAGGTCTCCTTTTGTTGTTGTCTTATTTGTCTTCTTTTGTTTTTGACTCTCTTAAATCAAATAACATTGAAGAACTCCATTGTGAATTATATTACACTTTGTTTGTGAATTGGTTAGTAATTCTCATTTATGAAATATGCAGAGCGAAAGTGATCGGGGTTGTGATTATTTTATGTGGGTTGACGAAGAAGCTATGCTCCCTGTGTCACAGTTTGATGCCCAAATAGCTGATCAGAAGAAAGGTTTTGAAACTGAAGTGGCAAAGTTGACGTTGCAAATTGCTGCTGAAAAGTACAAAAATAATAGCATTGAAAAAAACTTAAGGATGTCATTGGCCACTTGTTTGATCTTAGCTTTTTTGTTGTTGTCTTGTTTTGTTAATGATAGGGAGAAACGTCATTGTACTGTTAGTAGGGCAATGTTGCCGTGAGAGGGAGAAACCTATGTACGTTAAGGACTATTATTTAGTATGTTGTATTAAAGTGTGAAACCTATGTTAAAGTGCGAAACCTTGTTTCAATTTCCTAATATGACAATTTGATGAGTTTCAATTGTTTGTACATTTACCTATTCCAACCGAATTGCATTGATTGTGTTCTATAAAGTAGTGTTTACACCTAGTCTTGGTGTCATTGGTGTTTTCCTCGTGCAATTGTAGTTAAGAGCCTGTTCATGATATAATTTGATAAAAATGAATTTTCTATCAAAAATATAATGGTTTCATACACAAGGTACATATTGTAAACATAAACCAAATATATAATACACATCCAAAATAACCAAATTGTAACGGCTACAAGGTTAATGTGTCTACCATCACCTATATACATATTACACATCCAAAATAACCAAATTGTAACGGCTACAAGGTTAATGTGTCTACCATCACCTATATACGTATTACACATCCAAAATAACCAAATTGTAACGGCTACAAGGTTAATCTGTCTACCATCACCTATATACATATTACACATCCAAAATAACCAAATTGTAACGGCTACAAGGTTAATCTGTCTACCATCACCTATATACATATTACACATCCAAAATAACCAAATTGTAACGGCTACAAGGTTAATCTGTCTACCATCACCTATATACATATTACACATCCAAAATAACCAAATTGTAACGGCTACAAGGTTAATCTGTCTACCATCACCTATATACATATTACACATCCAAAATAACCAAATTGTAACGGCTACAAGGTTAATCTGTCTACCATCACCTATATACATATTACACATCCAAAATAACCAAATTGTAGCATTAACCATACATATATATATATATATATATATATATATATATATATATATATATATACACATCCACAACGATCAATGTGCGATGTTCGTAATCCATTTTCTTGGTGTCTAATATTTTTGCCAATCTGGCTTCTTCCTTTTTCTCTTGTTAGACTCCATGACTGCAATTGCCTTATCCACAGTCGGCACAATCGTTTTACCTCTTCTGGCAGGTGCTGATGTACATGCAGTAGTACGCCCCAAATGTTGTTGAGAATGCAGAGAAGATCCGCTTGGTAAAGGAGTCCCCTTTATGTGCAGCAACCATTTCCAAGACGTTATGATCCGATGAAATTAATTTCAAACCCCCTTGAAGAGTACAACCTGGTTGTAAGTAATACACTAGATCCCCTGAATTGTATCCATAGTTTTTTACTATACCCTCAATCTCAAAAAATGACAACTTGTCCTCATCGTACGTCTCATCATGCACATCTACCTCACCCCCCACATATGTGCACGTAAACCCCCTATTAATCTTACCACCGTAATGCACCTCGAACACAAGATCTCGTATAGTCATCCTAAACAATAAAAGAAGTAAAGAAAATTAACAACTCAATAAAATATTAAAAAAAAAAAATTACTAATAGAAATTCAAGTTTATGTAAATATCAACTACTATTAAGTACAATTTAACTTTAACTAATTTAAAGTCACTTCACAGGAAAATAAAAATAATAATAATAATTAACGTTAAATTGTACAAGGCATGCAATCTAAAGTAAGGGAACATATCAGAAACAAATCTAGACACTATATGGTCATTAATTATGCACACCCAATTATAAAGGCACATGAAGCTTCATATGATCATATGAGTATTTTATATGACATTATTATATATGGCCACGTCACCCATTGCGGATGGAGGTTGGAAATAGTGATCGGATGTAGGGTTACTCGACACTATAAAATTATCATGATTGTATATGTGCGATAAAAAAATAATTCAAGAATATATATTTACGTTACTAGAGTAAAAATGAAGTAAGTGCTATACATATTCTTTTTTCCAATCTAACTTTATTTATGTTACAAAATGACCACACAATTTTGTAACTTTAACTGATTTTTTTTTTTTTTCCAATAAATAAATATGCAAGCTTCCCTTACACAAATTAAAAATTAAAAAATTTTCTGCTTATAAATAAAATGATGCATGCTACAGTTTGAGTAATTATCGTTAATAATTTACATGAAAGTTCCTCGTTTGGGAACTAAATTATCGTTAATAATACATTTCCCTTTATTTATGTTACAAGTTTCTAATGAAATGAAATGAATAAACAAAGTTAAGGCCATTTTTCTATCATTGATCGAGATAAAGGGAAATGTATGAGTAATTTAGATTCTAAGGAAGTCTACCTCTAGCTTGTCTACTTTTGCTTTATGGTCATCCGGAAGCAGCAGGACTTCATCACTCAACTGGATGCACTCAGCAACATTTTCAGGGGAGACAAAGTCCAATACCACATGGACGCAAGACTGCAGATGAAAATAAATGTAATATACGAGATTATGGTGGGGCATCATAAATAATCTCTCTTTCTAAATTCAACCAAGAAACTGAAAAATATTCAAGTTTCAGATCAACTAATCAGTTATCACAATATGCCAAAGGCCTAAAAGTCGAGAATCAAAATCAGAATAAACAGACATCATTTATCAATCAGATATTTACTCAAATGTGAGACTTTAATTAAAAGACAAAACAAATATCCTGTTGAGCCAAAAAAAATTACATGAAAGTTCCTCATTTGGGAGTGCATTTTAAATAAAATGGCGTTATGTAGCATACAAAAATCATAATTCGACACCCAAGCCGTAGGTTGAAAGAATCAAGGTGGGTGCTCTACATTTGGACAATTTCATTTCTTTTTTGTTAATTTTCGGTCACCTTATGATGTATTGCTTGTCATGGTTTGTTCAGATTTTTCTTCTTTCTCTTCCTTTACAGCAGACAATAAAGGGGACCACATGTGACATGCATTACAACAAGGGGGACCACAGAACAAAGGGAAGGCAGAATGCAAAATTTTAAACCAATAAGCAGACAATATACACAGCAACCAATAACTTTCAATTTTTAACCAAAAAAAAAATTTATACTAAAAACAACGGCTGTGCTGCAGACAAGGCAGACAAGACAAAAATATTCTAAACATAGGGACCCATATCACTTTTGGACACTATAAAGCGAATTCTCCTTCACACTTAATCAGAACATCAATACATATACAAAACAACCAAACCCATTCTCCACAAAATGTTCTGCAAAACAACCAAACCCATTCTCCAGAAAAATCTTCCACAAACAAACCAAACCCATTCTCCACAAAATCTTCAACAAAACAACCAAACCCATAGGAAAAACTCAATCGGGAAAGTGGGCTACCTTCGGGATGACGGGACCGGATGCGTGAACGGGGGGCTGCGTGAAGGGACCGCGACGACCGGCCGGAACCGTGCGCGGGGCTGGGTGGGGGCTGCGTGACCGGGGGATGGCTACGATCGGGCGGCGCAGCGTGCGAGGGGGGCTGCGTGACCGGGGGATGGCTACGATCGGGCGGCGCCGCGTGCGAGGGGGGCTGCGTGACCGGGGGATGGCTACGATCGGGCGGAGCACCGTGCGGTGGGGCTGCGTGAACGGGGAAGCCGAGAATCGGGCGGGGGGATGGGTGAACCAGGGGAACGGATGCGTGAGCGTGAGCGTGAGCGTGAAGGAGAAGGAGGCCAAACTGTTACCTATTAACCTAAGCAAAACGGCGCCGTTTTGCTTAGGGTTCCCTAACCATAAGCAAAACGGCGCCGTTTTGCTCCAGCTTTAAAAAAAAAAAAAAAAAAAATGCCATAAGGGCGATTTCGTAACTTAACCCTAATAAAACGGCGTCGTTTCGAGGTTTCCGTCCAGACTAACGGTTTTGACTAACGGAGTGGCCAAAATGAAAAATTTTGGTAGTTTGGGGGGCTACTTTATGAGTTTTGGAACATCAGGGGGCTAAATCGCAAACGGCTGGTAGTTTGGGGGGCTTTTTTATATTTTTCCCTATTTCAATACAAATAAAACCTATATAATTATGAATATTAAAAAAAAAAAAAAAGCAAAATAATATTGCTTTCAAAGTAGAGAAAAAAAAAAAACTTAAAAATATGCTTGAAAATCCGAGTAAATTACATTGAAAAAAAAAATCCATAAACATTCTAATGAATTAAAACATGAGACCTTTAATTTTAGTTTGATTTATATAAAGGGAAAAATATAAAAAAGCCCCACAAACTACCAGCCGTTTTCGATTTAGCCCCCTAATGTTCCAAAAGTGATAAAGTAGCCCCCAAACTACCAAATTATTGCATTTTGGCCACTCCGTTAGTCAAAACCGTCAGTTTGGACGGAAACTGCAAAACGACGTCGTTTGTTACGGGTAAGTTACTACAATGCCCTTTTGAGAAAAATATAAAAAAGCCCCCTAAACTACCAGCCGTTTTCATTTTAGCCCTCTAATGTTCAGAAAGTGATAAAGTAGCCCCCTAACTACCAAACAGTTGCAATTTGACTACCCCGTTAGTCATTACTGTCAAATATGATGGAAAATTCAAAACTACGTCGTTTTGACAATGGTAAGTTACTAAAATGCCCTTCTAGAAAAAAAAATCATATTAAAACAAGCACGCTAAATGGCGCCGTTTTGCTTGAAATTAGGGTTCCCTTACACTTACCAAAACGGCGCCGTTTTGATAAGTGTTAGGAATAAAAAGAAAAAACCTTAGACACCACGCAGAAAAAACCCCCAACCCCAGTTTATCTCTCTCCCCCAAACCGCCGACCACCACATCGTTCTATCTCCGGCAACCTTCTCCCTCAAGTGAAAAAAAGGCAACGCCCCTCTCTCTCTCTTTCTCTCAAAACGACTGCCCCTGCCACCACCATCCATCACCGCCGGCCACACCATCCACTAGCTACGAAGCGCCACCGAAAAATTCTTACCCATTGTAGAAATCAAACAAAAAAATCACGTTCGTAGATAAACAACACCGATCCGACAGCTATACTATGAAATACAATAAAAAGATTGAGTTATGGGTAAGATTTATAGGCTGTCGGAGATAGACGACGTGGTGGCCGGCGGTTTTGGGGACAAAGATAAACTAGGGTTGGGGGTTTTTTTCGTGGGTCACCTACGTGGGGTCTAGGGTTTTTTCTTTTAATTCCTAACACTTACCAAAGTGGCATCATTTTGGTAAGTGTAAGGAAACCCTAATTTTAAGAAAAACGGTGCCGTTTTGCTTGCTTGTTTTAATATGATATTTTTTTCCAAAAATGGCATTTTGGTAACTTACCATTGCCAAAACAATGTAGTTTTAAATTTTTCATCATATTTGACGGTAATGAATAACGGAGTGGCCAAATTGCAATTGTTTGGTAGTTTGGGGGCTATTTTATCACTTTTTGAATATTAGGGGGCTAAAATGAAAACGGCTGGTAGTTTGAGGGGCTTTTTTATATTTTTCCCAAAAGGGCATTGTAGTAACTTACCTGTAACAAACGACGTCGTTTTGCAGTTTCCGTCCAAACTGACGGTTTTGACTAACGGAGTGGCCAAAATGCAATAGTTTGGTAGTTTAGGGGGCTACTTTATCACTTTTGGAACATTAGGGGGCTAAATCGAAAACGGCTGGTAGTTTGGGGGGCTTTTTTATATTTTTCCCTTTATATAAATTAGTATATGTTAAAACATTGTTGGTCTGGAAAAAAAAAAAAAGATTAAGAAGAATAATTACCTCCAATTTGAATTTTTAGGCCAATAGATTACGTTTTTGTTAACGTTGGAGAGTGGAGAAAGAGAAAGAAAGAGATGGAGAGAAAAAAGAGGAGAATATTAATGGTGGAGAGTGGAGGGAGAGAGATGTCTTTTTCTTTGAAATTAAGAGAGAGAGAGATGTTGAATGAGAGTGAAAGACTTGAAAAGAAAAGAGAGAGAGAGAGACGTGGAGAGAGAGGAAAAAAGGAGAGAGAGATATGAACCGGTTCAAGAGAGAGAGATGTGGAATGAGTGTGAATGACTTGGAGAGAGAAAAGAGAGAGAGAGACGTTGAGAGGGAGGAAAAAAAAGAGAGATAGAGAGAGAACAAAAATATGAACCGTTCAATTTTTAAGTGTTAACTTTCTAAAATAATGAGTTAAAAAATCGGTTTAGTCTTTAAAAAAAATTGGTCTTTCAATGAAGATTTAATGCAATCAAATAAATCATCTATCTTATTTCAATACAAATAAAACCTATATAATTATGAATATTAAAAAAAAAATCAAAATCATATTGCTTTCAAAAGTAGAGGCAAAAAAAACTTGAAAATATGCTTGAAAATTCGAGTAAATTACACAAAAAAAAAAAAAATCCATAAACATTCAAATGAATTAAAACATAAGACCTTTAATTTTAGTTTAATTTATATAAATTAGAATATGTTAAAGGGAAATTATATATAAAATCCTTAGGTAAACGCGCTTTTTTTAAAAACTCCCTGGGTATTTTTTTTCGGAAATTTAGTCCCTGGGTAACTCGAAACTATAAGAAAACTCCATACCGTCAATTTTTGTTGACTTCCGTTAGTCTACTCAAAACTCACCGTTTTATCTGATTAAAATATTATTTTTTTTTATTAATTTAATTTAAAAAATTCAATCTTAAAAAAAAAAAAAAAAAAAAAAAATTTGAAGGGTGGCCAGGGGTGGCGGTGCCACCCCTGGCCACCCCCCCCCCCAACCCCTATGGGGTGGGCGAACCACCCCTGGGGTGGCTCGAGCCACCCCTTGGGTGGCTTGGGGTGGCTCGCGGCCACCCCTTTCCACCCAAGGGGTGGCTCGCGGCCACCCCATGGGTGGAGGGGTGGCCTGCGGGCCACCCCAAACCCCCAAGGGGTGGCCGCGACCCACCCCCTTGGGGGTTTGGGGTGGCCCGCAGGCCACCCCTCCACCCATGGGGTGGCCGCGAGCCACCCCTTGGGTGGAAAGGGGTGGCCGCGAGCCACCCCAAGCCACCCAAGGGGTGGTTCCCCCACCCCATAGGGGTTGGAGGGGGGGGGGGTGGCCAGGGATGAAGTTCCAAGACCGGACGGCCCGTGGGAAAATCTGGAGGTGAAACTACAATGTTGCAAAAAAAAATTTCTGCAATGGCAGTAGACCCAGCGAGACTCTCGGTGCACTATAAACCGACTCAAAAAGGAGTTGTTGAATATTCAAGGGAATGAAGGGGCAGCTTCGTTTTTGGAGGCAAAGAAGATAATGAAGGAGCTACATCTTCTGATTGACCAGGAAGATATCAAATGGAGTCAAAGAGCAAAAATCACGTGGCTTAAAATGGGGACAAGAACACACGCTTCTTTCATGAATGTGCTAATGCAAGAAAGAGGAAAATTTTTATAGGAGAAATCTTGGATGAGACAGGGCAGGTGTGGAATAATGCAGAGAAGGTGGAAATGGCTTTTGTTCCAAATTTCTCTAGATTATTTTCTGCTGGAGAGCAGGGGAAAATGGAGCAATGTCTCCAACATTTGAGCTTACGGGTTACAAGGGAGATGAACACAGATTTACTCAAAGAATTTTCCAAAGATGAAATAAGCGCCGCATTGCTTCAAATGGGTCCGCTCAAGGCCCCGGGCCCGGATGGTTTCACAGTTGGCTTCTTCCAAAAACATTGGAGCACTATAGGGGACGAGGTATGCAACGTGGTTCTTGATATACTCAATTCTGGAAAAATGCCTGATGAATTAAATTCAACTTATATTGTGCTCATTCCAAAAGTCAAAATCCCGTCGTGTGTGACGGAATTTCGACCGATAAGTTTATGCAACGTAATATATAAATTGGTGTCTAAGGTGTTGGCTAATAGATTGAAAAGGGTCCTCCCCCAAATAATTTCCCCCACACAAAGTGCTTTTATCCCGGATTGGTTGATTTCGGACAATATATTGGCCGCCTATGAAACGCTTCATACTATGCACACCGGAATGAATGGGAAAAAGGGTTTTATGTCGGTCAAGCTCGATATGAGCATGGCCTATGACAGAGTTGAATTGAGGTTTTTGGAGGTGGATGGGATTTGATGCAAGATGGATTAATTTAATTATGATGTGTATTACATCTACAAAGTATGCTGTCTTAGTGAATGGGAAGCCGTGTGGCAATATTACTTCTTCTCGGGGGATCCGACAAGGAGATCCCATTTCACCTTATCTATTTTTTTTGTGCCGAGGCTTTTAGCTCTTTGTTGACTAAGGCAAATACCAATGGATTGTTGACGGGGGTGCCAACTTCTAAAAGAGGTCCCCACGTTAGCCATCTATTTTTTGCCGACGATAGCTTATTGTTTTGCAGGGCAAATATTGTACAATGGAGCAATTTGACAAATATCTTAAGAGTGTACGAAGCAGCTTCGGGGCAAAAATTGAACCAAGATAAGACAGCAATATTTTTTAGCAAAAATACTCGGACGATTGACAGAGATTTGGTGTTGGAGCTTGCAGGAATTCCAGCTCCACAAAGATATGATACCTATTTGGGTCTCCCTGCTTTAGTTGGAAAGTCGAGAACAATAGCTTTTCGCAACATCATAGACCGAGTGAGTAAGTGATTAAAAGACTGGAAACTAAAATTCTTGTCCCAAGCTGGGTAAGAGATTCTTTTAAAGGCTGTCATTCAAGCTATTCCAACTTATTGTATGAGTGTGTTCCGTCTTCCGAAATCCCTATGTTCGGGGATAAACTCACTTATGCAAAAGTTTTGGTGTGGGCACAAGCTATTCCAACTTATTGTATGAGTGTGTTCCGTCTTCCGAAATCCCTATGTTCAGAGATAAACTCACTTATGTAAAAGTTTTGGTGTGGGCACAAAGAGAAGGATAAAAGGATTGTTTGGATGAGTTTGAGCCGTATGGGTTTCTCAAAAAAGTGTGGGGGAATGGGTTTTCGAGACTTTACTTGCTTCAATACGGTCCTTTTTGGCTAAGCAATGTTGGAGGATATGGAAAGTGCCGGATAGTTT
The DNA here is from genome assembly GCF_965113065.1 of Corylus avellana. Lineage (NCBI taxonomy): Eukaryota > Viridiplantae > Streptophyta > Magnoliopsida > Fagales > Betulaceae > Corylus > Corylus avellana. The sequence continues at coordinate 47,669,665 of NC_142490.1, read as the reverse complement.
TGTTGCAAAGATTTTGAAAGCCAAGTTTTTTCCGGAGAGTTCGATTTTGGAAGCCCCACTAGGAAGAAAACCGTCTTTTGCGTTGCGAAGCATACATAGCTCTTGCGGATTGCTTCGAGAAGGATTGATTTGGAGGGTGGGATGTGGTGAAAAAATTCGTATATGGCACGATAGGTGGATTCCCCATCCTAACTTTTTCAAGGTTCAATCGAAGCAGTCTATTCTAGCCCCTACAGCAACAGTTAGGGAACTTTTGGACGACGATACATTAGGGTGGAACCATAGTCTGGTGAATCAGATTTTCTCACCCGAGGAGGCCCAACTCATACTTTCCTTACCACTCAGTGGATCACGGCAAGAGGACATTATCGTTTGGAGGGGTACAGCCAAGGGGGTTTTCTCTGTTCGTAGTGCTTACCGCATTCAAAAAGAGCTGGACAAGGTGCATCAAGCTGAAAGTTCCTATGGAGGTCAATCTAGCGACTTTTGGGTTAAGCTGTGGAAGTTGCAAATCCCAAACGTGGAGAAAAACTTTCTTTGGAGGGCCTGTAATGAAATACTTCCGACTAGAGCCAACCTCTATAAGCGTAATATTATTGAGAACCCGAAGTGCCCAATCTGTGAATTAGTAGATGAAACGGTAGCACATGTTCTCTGGAATTGCCCTTCCGCTGCAAATGTCTGGGGAGCAAGGGAAAGAGTTTTCTAGAAAAGTTTGTTTCGTGGTAGGAATTTTTTTCAACTAGCTGAGGAAATGTTTGCAAGGTGTGACCAAGAGGAAATAATTCCGTTTGTGGGCATCGCCAGGCGAATATGGCTTCGGCGTGATGAAGTTGTTCATGGGGGCCAGTTCACTTCTCCAGCAAAGATTATCAGGTCCACTTCGAATGCTATTTTGGAATAAAGTGCTGCTAATGAGGTGGGTGGAGCTCTAGCCAATATGCAGAGATCTATAAGATGGGAGGCACCACCGGTGGGCTGGATTTTGGCCAACTGGGATGCTTCGATCAACAAACAGCAAGGTTGGTGGGGAATGGGAATGATTTTAAGGGACTCTAGGGGTCGGATGATAGCGGCCAAGTCTTCTTTTCGATTGGGAGTATTAGATCCCACAGCTGCTGAGGCCATAGCTGCTTTGGAGACCATCCGGTTTTGCAGCAGATTGGGCCATGACTGGATTCAATTTGTGGGTGATGCAAAGGTGGTAGTGCAGGCTGTGTTATCAAACGAACCTGATTGGAGTCCAAAGGGCCATATAATTTAGGCGATTAGAACTGAAATTCGATCTTTCTCTCATTGGCAGATGATTAACGTGAACAGAGAAGCTAATCACATGGCTCACGTATTGGCAAGGGAGGCTTCAAAATAGTGCATGGAAAATAAGTGGTTCAATGACCCACCAGATTGTATTAAGGACCTTCTTGTCCTTGAGCAAGGTGTACCTTTTATGTTGAGTTGATCAATGAAGCTATTCTTATTCAAAAAAAAAAATTAAGAGAGATAGAGATGTCCTTTTCTTTGAAATTAAGAGAGAGAGAGAGATGTTGAATGAGAGTGAAAGACTTGGAGAGAAAAGAGAGAGAGAGAGAGACGTGGAGAGAGAGGAAAAAAAAGGAGAGAGAGAGATATGAACCGGTTCAAGAGAGAGAGATGTGGAATGAGTGTGAATGACTTGGAGAGAGAAAAAAGAGAGAGAGGAGAGAGAGAGAGAGAGAGAGAGTGAGACGTTGAGAGAGAGGTAAAAAAGAGAGATAGAGAGAGAACAAAAATATGAACCGTTCAATTTTTAACTGTTAACTTTCTAAAATAATGAGTTAAAAAATCGGTTTAGTTTTTTAAAAAAATTGGTCTTTCAATGAAGATTTAATGCAATCAAATAAATCATCTATCTTATTTCAATACAAATAAAACCTATATAATTATGAATAAAAAAAAATAAAAAAAAAAACTTAAAAATATGCTTGAAATTCCGAGAAAATTACATTAAAAAAAAAAAAAAATCCATAAACATTCAAATGAATTAAAACATAAGACCTTTAATTTTAGTTTAATTTATATAAATTAGAATATGTTAAAACATTGTTGGTCTAACAAAAAAGAAAATCAAAAAAGGCTAAGGAGAATAATTACCTCCAATTTGAATTTTTAGGCCAATAGATTATATTTTTGTTAATGTTGGAGAGTGGAGAAAGAGAAAGAAAACGATGGAGAGAAAAAAGAGGAGAATATTAATGTTGGAGAGTGGAGGGAGAGAGATGTCTTTTTCTTTGAAATTAAGAGAGAGAGAGAGAGAGATGTTGAATGAGAGTGAAAGACTTGGAGAGAAAAGAGAGAGAGAGAGAGAGAGAGAGAGAGAGAGACGTTGAGACAGAGGAAAAAAAGAGAGATAGAGAGAGAATAAAAATATGAACCATTCAATTTTAACTTTTAACTTTTTAAAATAATGAGTTAAAAAATCGGTTTAGTCTTTAAAAAAAATTGGTCTTTCAATGAAGATTTAATGCAATCAAATAAATCATCTATTTTATTTCAATACAAATAAAACCTATATAATTATGAATATTAAAAAAAAAAAATCAAAATCATATTGCTTTCAAAAGTAGAGAGAGAAAAAAAAAAAAAACTTAAAAATATGCTTGAAAATCCGAGTAAATTACACAAAAAAAATCCATAAACATTCAAATAAATTAAAACATTAGACCTTTAATTTTAGTTTAATTTATATAAATTACAATATGTTAAAACATTGTTGGTCTGAAAAAAAAAAAAAAAAAAAAAAAAAAAAAAAAAAAAAAGGTTAAGAAGAATAATTACCTCCAATTTGAATTTTTAGGCCAATAGATTATGTTTTTGTTAATGTTGGATAGTGGAGAAAGATAAAGAAAGAGATGGAGAGAAAAAAGAGGAGAATATTAATGTTGGAGTGTGGTGGGAGAGAGATGTCTTTTTCTTTGAAATTAAGAGAGAGAGAGATGTCCTTGTCTTTGAAATTAAGAGAGAGAGATGTTGAATGAGAGTGAAAGACTTTGAGAGAAAAGAGAGAGAGAGATATGAACCGGTTCAAGAGAGAGAGATGTGGAATGAGTGTTAATGACTTGGAGAGAGAAAAAAGAGAGAGAAGAGAGAGAGAGAGAATTGCTTTATATCTGTGTCTGCCGCTTATTTGCTTTATATATTTTGGGTGATTGAATTGTTTATTGCTTCATAATATTAATTCCGCATAAATTGTGATAAACAAGTTTTGGAGTCGGTATAGCGTTTTTCAATTGTGAACTCAAAAGTGGACAAGAAAACTTGAAAAAGAAGTGATCATTTATCACTAGATTCCTGGAAAGTCCTCTCTGTCCCTCTTTGCTTGTATATGTATGTTGGGCAAATACTTCATCTAAATGCCAAATACTTAGGCTTACAGATGAAGCTTTTACTGTGTTAAAAGAGATTTGCTTGCACGTGAATGATCCTAAATTTAATCACAGAAAATCATCATCGGATGATTTGCATGTGCAAATTTGTACTTTTATTTAACTCTGTACACCCCTGCATTCTCCAAAAAGCTAATTTATCCTGCTACAATACTAAGGTATTATGTGTGAATCATGTGATATTATGTAAAGAGAGAAGTCATGAGAAATTGCTCCCCACATGGAACAACTCAATTTGGTTTGGAATATGCCATAATTATTTGGCGTTGATCAGTCACCTACAAGTAATTCAGACTGCAATGTTGGCTCCATGGCCCCTCGAATAATTATTTTCATACTCAAAATTAAATTAATAATGAAATTATGCCTTGTCATTTTCACGAATGAGACACGCCCTTAGATTAATTAGCATCATATTGGTCGGCAAAAGAAAACATTTAGTCTGTTTTGATCTTCTAGTCTTTAGAATAATCAAATGATTAAATTTTCTCTCACGTTCTTGTTTAGGGGTGCAATATATATTTGCACCAAAAAAGTCAATGTTTATACCTACTGGCTGATGGGATCGAACTGCTAATAGCACTATAATTTTGCAACAATTGGGTGAAAGAAATTTGTAGAGTAATCACTTGTTTATCTCCTTTCTGTGATGGTGCTGCAATACTCCTTGGCTCTCTCCACTGTCCTTCTTTTCTTCTCTTTGGTTTGGCTGTCAAAGCTATGTAAAAGATCCAAACTTGAGAAATTGCCCCCGGGGCCATGGAAGTTACCCCTTATAGGAAATTTGCACAACTTGGTAGGTTCACTACCACACCGTGCTCTCAGAGAACTAGCCAAGAAACATGGACCTCTCATGCACCTACAATTGGGTGAAGTTTCTGCAGTTGTGGTGTCATCCCCCATGATGGCCAAAGAGTTCATGAAGACACATGACCTTGCCTTTGCTCAAAGGCCACTATTTCTTGCCCCTAGAATTTTCGCCTATGGTGGCTCAGATATTGCCTTTTCTCCATATAGTGATTACTGGAGGCAAATGCGAAAAGTCTGCGTCTTGGAACTCCTAAGTGCTAAGAGGGTTCAGTCCTTCTCTTCTCTTAGAGAAGAAGAGGTTGATAATCTCATTGACTCCATCCACTCATCTTCAGGATCTCTAATCAATTTTAGTGAACATATTTTCACTATGACAAGTACCATTATATCTAGAGCAGCATTCGGTAGCAAATGCAAAGACCAAGATGCATTTCTATTGTTGGTCAAGGAAATGATATCCTTGGCAGGAGGCTTTGAGTTGGCTGATTACTTCCCTTCACAAAAATTTGTTCTTGTGATTAGTGGGATGAAAGCTAAACTAGAGAAGATTCATAGGAAGATTGACAAGATCCTGGAGAACATCATCGATGAGCACAGGGAGAACCAGATGAGTGCATCAGCAGAGCAGGAAGATCTTGTTGACGTCCTTTTAGGCCTTCAGCAAAGTGGTACAGCACTTGAGTTCCCAATCACAACCAACAACATCAAGGCCGTCATTTTGGTTAGTATTTCTGCTTGAATCATAATCATTCAAAAAGAATTAATTCGCAATAACTTGAGGTCAATCACTTCTGTTAAAAAGAATCTATAAATGTTTCTTAATAAGAAGATTATGGTCTATATACAACACAGATGACATGAATCTGCTACAAAATTAGTATGAACTGAGATTTTGATATTTTGATATTTTGAATGATGCAGTCATGAAGCTGATTTATACTTGATTAAATCTCAATTTTTTCTAGGACATATTTTCTGGTGGCAGTGATACTTCATCAACCATAGTAGAGTGGGCTATGACAGAAATGTTGAGAAACCCTAAAGTGTTGGAGGAGGCTCAAGCTGAAATAAGACAAACGTTTAAAGGAAAGAAAAAAATTCACGAGAAAGACCTTCATAAACTAAGTTACTTAAAGTCAGTGATCAGAGAAACTTTAAGGCTACACCCTCCTGCTTCTATGTTACTCCCAAGAGAATGCAGGGAGCAATGCAAAATTGATGGCTATGAAATACCCATCAAAACCAAAGTCATTATAAATGCGTGGGCAATTGGAAGAGATCCTGCATATTGGCATGATGCTGAAAGTTTTATGCCAGAGAGGTTTGCTGATAGTTCAATTGATTTCAAAGGGACTCACTTTGAATATATCCCTTTTGGGGCAGGAAGGAGGATGTGCCCAGGAGTATTATTTGGTTTAGCCAATATTGAACTTCCTCTTGCTCAACTACTATACAAATTTGAGTGGAAACTCCCAAACAGGATGAAGCCAGAGGATTTGGACACGATTGAAGCCTTTGGTGCAGTTGTCAAAAGGAAAAACAACTTGCGTTTGATCCCTACTTCTTTTACTTAGTCCTTCACTTGCCCTTTGAGGCATTATCATTACTGTAGCTTTGAACCTAAAAATTACTTGGGAAGATGGTCGGGGATATATATAGCTTCGATTGTTAATGCTTTTTAGATTGTGTTTTTTGTTTTAAAAAAGTGTTATGATGTACGTGATTTATATGAAAATAGTTATGTTTTGTGTGTTTTGGCTGATTATTAATGTTTTTGTTTCGAAGAAAAAGTAGTGTTATTAAACAAAGTGTTAAAAAATTAAAAAGTTAATAGTTATTAAGATTCATTTGTGGGATGGTTGGTTGGACATTCAAAAGAAAAGTTTGAACTTTTATTGTCAAATTGCCGCATTGTGTAACAGTAAACTATTACTTTTTATTGAAAAGGGCAATTCAAGATGGCTAGTCCCTACAAACTAAGCATTTCGAGGATGCTTAAACCTCCAAAGTTCACAAATGAACAATTGACTACCAAAAACTATTGATTACATCTTCAAAGACCCTATTTATACTTCCTTCTTCAACTAACAACTTCTAACTAACTTCCAACTAACTTCCAACTAACTCAACTGAATTACAACAGAAATAACAAAATGAACCTAACTAAATAGCAAATTAACCAATTTCTTCTAATGCCTGTTACACTACTCACCCCTTCAAAGCACCTTGCCCACAAGGTGCGCTTGAAATAAAAGCCAGGCTCCATTGACGTAGCCTCATATAAGGCTTCTCAACCATTCAAACAAATCAAATCATTGGTGTAGCCTCATATAAAAGCCAAGCTCAATTACTTTGCTGGCAGCCTTTGAGTCATATAAATGCCACGTATAATCTCATGCAGCTGCCACCAAGCCCTTCCATGCAACTGCCACCTCTTCTCCTACATGGCTTGTTGCATCCCTTTCCTCTTCCAAAACACCTTGGTCTTGTTCACAGGTGTCGAACAGTGGCAGATTCAGGTGCTGCTCCAGCATGCCCATCCTAAGGATTCCTCCTATCCGAACTTCAAGATTTGTTTTCAGCCAACACACGCCAATTACAGTTGAATATCCACTGGTTGTTGTCGAGACCTTCCTTCCCACATTCTTTTCTTCCAGCGCCATCGATGTTTCAAAAAAATAACATGCATATCATCCTCCTTTTGAGTATTGAAACACAAACGAACTCCAAGAATCACTCGTACCCTGCCGTACAGTCTTTTGCTTCCAACTTGTCTTAAACACCCACCACTCATAATCCCAAAACATATCCATCATTAGCACTATTTTCGACTCCAGCATTTTATCAAACACGTAATCTTCATCAGGATAAGTCTTATCATTATGTTGAAATTTCTTCAAAAATTTGATGGTACAATACAGGCGCGGAATTCTCTCAAGAAATTGGTGCTACAAATTGAATTTGGGATTACCTTCACTTTGATAGATTCTAAGAGGCTTAACTCCTTTTCCTCTTCTTCTTGTTCCAACTTGTCAGTGTTATCCAATTCCAAAGCAGACATCCCAAAATTGTTCATCTGGTCATTTGTACCTTCTGAATTTCCACCTATTGCCTCCTCTGCCTTTGAATCATCATCTAACAATATAATTTCGTCTATTTGTTGTTGCTGTGAATCTTGCGAAAATCTTTCTTTTAAAGCTCTAGCAAAATCATCCCAAGAAGAAAAAAAAAAATTGACTTAGGTAATTCTTGGAACCAAATTAGAGCTGTACCTTCCATGTAAAATGAAGCAATTTTCAGCCTTCGTTGATCTGGTGTAGAGTAATGCTCAAAAAACTGCTCAGCCTTGTAACACCAATTCAATGGCTCCTCTCCATCAAACATTGGAAATACCATGTGACCATAAGGTACATGCTTATCCTTTTGTTTTGGTGCAGATGACAACTCCCGGATACTTTGCAGTAAAGGTTCGATTCCACTTTGATACCACTTGTAAAAATAGTTTTGACTGTTTTGTGTGTTTTGGATGATTATTAATGTTTTTGTTTTGAATAAAAAATAGTGTTATTAAACAAAGTGTTACAAAATTAAAAAGTTAATAGTTATTAAGAATGCATTTGTGGGATGGTTGGTTGGACATTCAAAAGAAAAGTTTGAACTTTTATTGTCAAATTGCCGTACCGTGTAACAGTAAACTACTACTTCTTATTAAAAAAGGTAATTCGAGATGATTAATCTCCTACAAACTAAGCATTTTGTGGATGCTTAAACCTTCAAAGTTCACAAATGAACAATTGACTACCAAAAGCTATTGATTAATAATAATAATAAAAAGCTATTGAACAATTGACTACCAAAAGCTATTTGTAGTGATTTTTTTATTTGAATAATAATAAAAAGTGAATGATTTGATATTAAAAGTGAAAAAATTAAAATATTTTGATGTTAATTTTTTTGAGAAATTGTAATGAACAATATTTGGGCCAACCCCATCTCATTACCAAACAAAGCAAAATATATTGGCACTTCTGTGGATTATGATTATCACCACGAACAACTAGTTTGCAATGACCATCACTCTGTTTCCGGCATCGCACCATCACGAACAACTAATAGGCGTGAATGATTTATTCTCGCCTCTCTCAATGCACGTCCCTGTAGGCAACGAGAAAGCGCCTCTCTCAATACACGTCCCTTTAGGCAACCAGAAAGCATTTATTCTCGCTTCTCTCCACACAGTGCCTTGTAGGCAACCAGACTCGATCGCTTCTCTCAACACTGGTAATCAAAACAAGTCTCCATCGTTCTTCTTTTCTGGACCTCTGTTCCAATTTTTCTCCAGAATTGCAGGTTTCTAAACAGAGAAAATGATGCGTATTTTTCACAAAAAGCTTCAGAAATTTATCGTCTGCTCTTGCTCTCATCATCGGATGGCCTTCAGCCATCCCCTATTAACCACAGCTCCTCTATATAAAGAGACAGACTTCTCTCTTCCGTTCCCACCGTCAGCATTCTCAACTCGTTCTTCTTCCGTTCTCACCGGCAGCATTCTCAACCTGTTCTTCCAATGGCTGACGTGTGGCAACCTTTTTTCGTGAAGGAAAAGTTGTCCCAATGAGACATTGACAGAAAGAAAATCTCCAATAGTTGGGCAGTTGAGGCGCGCCAGGCGTTCCTCAATACCCTTGGAGGCTTGCCCCTACTATTTACAGTAAAGAATATAAGAATGTGATGGTGTGATGCCGGGAACAGAGTGATGGTCATTGCGTGGTGATAACCATAATCCACAGAAGTGCCAATATAATCTGCGGCTTACCGATGGATTTTGGTGCAGATTTACGGGTAAGCAAGAGAGTTGAGGCATATTTCAAGTGGAATGAAGAACGGACCCGGCTTGAGATTAAAGTCGAACAGTCTTTTAGTCCACATTTGGATTTTCAACTCTACACTAAGGAGCTTGTCTTACTGGGCATAAAGCAAGGTGTCACCAGAAAAGATCTGAGGGATAAGAAGTTGCTGTTACCTCAGAGAGACTTGAGGAGTTTCTACGAGAGCTTTAGCGCACTGGTACAACAATTGATGGACGAGCAAAAATGGTTTAACATCCAACTCTATCTACCAGGTATGTGTAACTCTGTTGATGCAAAGATGCGCTCTAAAATAGGGGTTTCGGGGACGATGGAGGAGTGCTCTCTTGAGATCAATATAAGCAAGATTTGTTGGTGGTTAAAAATGCTGATTTGACAAGATCGTGGGCTTCCAGCTTCTCTGCATCAACAGAGTTAAACATACCCGGTGGGTAGAGTTGGATTTTAAACCACTTTTGCTCGTCCATCCATTGTTGTACCAGCGCGCTACAGCTTTCCTCCTCAAGTCTCTCTGAGGTAACAGCAACTTTTTATCCTTCAAGTCTTTTCTGGTGACACCTTGCTTTATGCCAAGTAAGGCAAGCTCCTGAGTGTAAACTTGAAAACCCAAATTTGGACTAAGACTGTTCGACTTTAATCTCAAGTCGAGTCCGTTCTTCATTCCACTTGAAATATGCCTCAACTCTCTTGCTTACCGGTAAATCTGCACCATGCATGAATCCATCGGTAAGCCGCAGAATATATTGGCACTTCTGTGGATTATGATTATCACCACGAACAACTAGTTTGCAATGACCATCACTCTGTTTCCGGCATCGCACCATCACATTCTTATATTCTTTACTGTTAAGTAGTAGGGGGGCAAGTCTCCAATAGTATTGAGGAACGCCTGGCGCGTCTCAACTACTGAAGATTTCCCTTCTGTCAATCTCTCTTTGGGACAACTTTTCCTTCACGAAAAAAAGATTGCCACACGTCAGCCATTGAAAGAACGGGTTGAGAATGCTGCCGGTGAGAACGGAAGAGAGAAGTCTGTCTCTTTATATAGAGGAGCTGTGGTTAATAGGGGATGGCAGGAGGGAGGTTTGCGAGGCCAGGTTTACATGCCCACTCACCTCCCAAAAAACTCCCATACTTCTGTTATAATTTTTTGGATTGCTTTCTTTACCAACCCTCTGCCCTTTTTAAGGGTCATCGATCAATGGGACCTAATTTCATCCTCAGCTGAGATGTAATTTTATTTTATTTTTCTGCAACTGTTGATGTTTCAGCGTTTGAACATTAGGTCAAAAAGGGTAACAAGAAAGAAGAGGAGAAAATCTTTTTATTTTGTTTACAGAACACAAAGTTTATGTAAAGTGAAAACGCATAGTTTGAGACGTGAGTATTGAGAAATTCGCTTTTTGTTCGGACCTCATTCCGGCCAATATAAAAGTTGAGGGATGTATTTTTTTTTTTTTCATCAAAGTTGAAAGCAGTTAACGAGGGACAATGCTTTTTTGCATTCTACCCGCAATCTCTTTTCCATCTCTTCATTCTACCCTAAATTTTAATGAAGGTGGTGGATAGAATGAAGTGAAGCATTCCTCCCATCTTGAAACATGGTTGGTTTGTTTTTTTCTGAAACAGCAATAGGTGATCGACTAAAAACCCTTTTTTTTTTTTTTTTTTTTCTATATTTTTTTGAAAAAAATCTAAACCTAAGTTACCCAATGACTATATATATATATATATATATATATATATATATATATATGGAAACAGTAAAATTGAGGCTCAAACAAGTTTGTGATTAGTGTATTTACATTTGATTAAAGCTTTTATATTTAAATTGCTCTTTTGATTTAATTTTTTAAGAATATTTATGGTTAATAATATTTAGTGTTATACTACTGTTTCAGGAATGAAAAAATAAATTGCTAATTATATTTATATGTTTTAAACTAATTAAAATTTTGAATTATTTATTTATTTCGTAATTCGTTATATTCTTTAATTAAATTTTGTTCATTTTGTTTTTGAAAAAAAAAAAATTGAAACCAAATTCCTGCTCCACCACTGGGTGTAATATGGTTTTTGTGCGTGCACGGTACTTAATCTCGTCAAGCAAAACATCACGAACTCGACAGGTCTCAAGGGTGTGATTCCTGAAGGTAAAAGGAAGATGAGCAGAAGAACAAGGTTTAAAATTAGGGTTAAATACCTCATATGCCATCATTTTGGTTAGTATTTCTGCTACAATCCAAATCATCCAAAAATAAATAATTCCCAACGACGTACTCTGGGAATTAACATATTTTTCTTTAATTAAAAAGAAGGGATAACTTCAGAAAACCCCCCTGAAGTTCCAGCCGATTTGAAAAGACCCCCCTGAATTTCCAAAGCTCTCACTTAGACCCCCTGAACTTTGGTTTTCTCTCACTTTGGACCCCTTTAACATTAAACTACGTCGTTTTGGATGTTTTATACCCATTTTACCCTTCCTCAAAACTATGTCGTTTTGTGTCCTAAAATCACAACACATATCTAGCCCAAAACGACGTCGTTTTAAGCATAATTTTTTTTTTTAATTAAAAAAAGTAAAATATATATATAATAAAAAATAAAAAAAAAATAAAATTAAAAAAAAAAATAAAAAATGAAGCCACCCCCTTGGCCAAAATGGGGTGGCCGGACCACCCCATTTTTGGCCAAGGGGGTGGCTACAGCCACCCCCTGGCCGATCTGGGGGTGGTCGAGCCACCCCCATGGCCAAGGGGGTGGTCCGGCCACCCCCTTGGCCCCAAAAAAAAAAAAAAAAAAAAGGGATGGGGTGTTTTTGGGGGTGGCCGGACCACCCCCAAGGGGCTAGGGTGGTTTCGGCCACCCCATACCGGCCGTATGGGGTGGCCGAAACCACCCCCAGCCCCTTTGGGGTGGTCCGGCCACCCCATATGCACCCCCCCTGCCCCCCCGTTTTTTTTTTTTTTTTTTTTTTTTTTTTAACCCTTTTGGGGGTGGCCGGACCACCCCCATGGCCAAGGGGGTGGTCCGGCCACCCCCAGACCGTCCAGGGGGTGGCTGAAGCCACCCCAATTTTTTTTTTTTTTTTTTTTTTAATTTTAATTTTTTTAAATTTTTAATTTTTTCTTTTTAAAAAAAAATAAAAATTAATGCCTAAAACGACGTCGTTTTAGGCTGGGTAATTTTAGGACACAAAACGACGTAGTTTTGGGGAAGGGTAAAATTGGTATAAAACATTCAAAACGACGTAGTTTAATGTTAAAGGGGTCCAAAGTGAGAGAAAATGGAAGTTCAGAGGGCTTAAATGAGAGTTTTGGAAATTCAGGGGGGTCTTTTCAAATCGGCTGGAACTTCAGGGGGGTTTTCTGAAGTTATCCCTAAAAAGAATCTATAAATGTTTCTTGATAAATCACCGTTACGTTGTAGCAAAAGTTGTGTCCAACTCCAGTGACTGATGCAGGAAAAGTTATGTATATGATGGCTAGGATTTTCTTTTTCCTTTTCTGTGTATTATTATTCAGGGTTTAATAATAACATTTGGATTTTTTTTTTTTTTTTTTTTTTTGGTTTTCTAATTAACTTTTGCACTTTTATATTCTTGGATTTTCATAGAAATTTAAGGATTTGTTTTATATATATATATATATGCGCTTTTAAAGATTTTCTAGTAACCATAGGATTAGAATTCGTAAGCTATAAAAAGGCTTGTATTCAGGAGCGGAACCAGATTTTTTGCATTAGCGGTCCGAATCCTATGCAAATAGATAAATACATAGACATAATCCTTCAATGTGTGTGTGCGCGTTTATGTAAAATAAAAGCTGACAAGTCTTAAACTTAATTTCATACTAAGTAATAAGTTATAACTACTGTATATAAAAGTTACATGCCTATAAAATGATGTTTAAAAAGAACTTTCTTTTCTAATACAAAAGTTTTTCTAATTTGCTATAGAGAAGTACATTATTTTTATAAAAAAACAATAATAATAATTTAGCATCTCCTTCAAATGATGCTCGATGACCGTCTTTCATGGAATAAAATTCGTCTATTATTATTTCTTTAGAAAGTTACATTTAGGGGTGTGAAAAAGTCATCATTTGTCAAGACTATAGTATAGAAAATTATATTTTTGCATGGTCTTTAAAATTTTTTCGGTTGCCAAGGACGCCCCCAAAGTTTAAGGTAGGTCCACCCCTGCTTGTATTGAATCTCATTTTATCATTGAGATCACTAAGTTAACTTATTATGGATTTGTTTAATAAAAGAACAGTTTATTTTAAATAAATGCTATACACATCCCTCTCACACTCCATAATTTTTAACATTAGATTTTGGATGGATGACTATTAAATTTTGTATTCAATGGTGATTTTTACTATGTCACGTTGAAGAATGTGCATTTGGGACTGTGAGAATAAGAGTGGGTAGTATTTCTCTTTCTTTCATTGTTTTTTTCTTTTGTTGTCAACCGTTGGAGAGAGAAGAGTGTAACGGTGCGAAAACACGGAATTTAAATGGGCCGGGTGGTATAATATGACAAGCCTTCAACGGAAAGAAAAAAATTTCATGAGAAAGATCTTTAGAATCTAGTTACTCGAAATTAGTGTTCAAAGAAACTCTAAGGTTAATTATAGTACCCTCCTTTTTCTTTTTCTTTTTAAACGTACCATACTCATTCATTGATAAAAATCGCGAGCCTAAAGCTCTTACAAACAGAGCAAAAAGTTCTGAAGTAAATCATAGCCGAAGTTAAAGATACAGTCATCAACAATAGACCAAATCAACTAGAACACAACATCCACTAACCTATGACTAATCATCAGGTTTAAAAATCAGATCTGCATCAAACAGACACCATCTAAAGCATAGGTAGCGCTTGTTCCTCGGCCTTGAGAGCAAAACCTCCAAGCCGATACTTATTCCTCGGCCTTGAGAGCAAAACCCCCAAGCCGATACTCACCCTCCTCGACCCGAAGGCCAGGATAAAGTTCACATCCACAACCCAAGGGTTTGGACCAGTAATAACGGACAGCAACCGGGCGCAACAAAGTAGGAGGAGAGAACCTTATTACAAGCAAAAAGAAAAAACCATACAGGGAAATAAAAGGAACAGTAAAACAAATGCAGGAAAAGAAATTACAGAAAAAAAAAAAACAACAATACAGGGAAATAAACGCGAAAAACACACAAAGCGGGTAGCGGTAGCCAGAGGAGGCCGATCGCGGGCTGGCTGGAAACCGCCGCGGAAGGTGGCACAAAAAGCTTGGCGCGGGAGGGGCGCGTGAAAAGACCCGACAGCATGCGATGAGCGGCAAAGCTGGCGCGGAGAAGATCGGCGGCACACACAAACAAACAGGGAGGGGGAGAGTTTGAGTGAAAACCCCCAAAAGCAGTACTTACCGAGAGAGAACACAAGCACAACATAACAGAAAACACCAAAGACAAAAACAAGCCTAAAAACAAAAACCGGGAAGCAAAAAAGCAAAATCAAAGAACAAAAGCAAAGAAGCACAATCAGGGAGAAACGAAAACTAACCCAACCGAATCGACGGAACCCTTGCAAAAGGTGGAATGAGGGGGAAGAGAGGGGGCACCGGGACTAGGGACATCAAGTAAAATACTAGCACCCGGAGCGGAGAGGTTGAGGGGAGGAGGGATGCAGGCAATGGACATCCCTCCTCCCCTGAGACGGCGGCGGCGCTCTGGAGGGGGGCTTAGGGTTTCACAGGGCTCTAGAGGGGAGGGGAAGGGGGGCTTAATTACTATTGACTTAGCGTTTAATGAAATTCTAAATAGTACCCTCCTAATTCTATGTTACTTCCAAGAGAATGTAAGGAGCTATATGCAAAATTGATGGATATATATGAAATTAATACCAATCAAAATCAAAGTTAAATGCGTGGGCAACTGGAAGCAAGGGCGGACCCATAGTTGGCGATTCGTCCCCCCAAATTTTTTCAATTTTTCATAAATTTCCTTCAAATATACTAATTTTATAAATTTATTCCTCCAAAAATGATATATTTGTCCCCCCAAAGTATCATTTGTTCCCCTTTTTAATTTTTTTTTTTAGTTTTACCCCCCAAAATAATATTTGTGTCTCTTTTAATTATTATTTTCTAGTTTCCCCCAACCGCCCCCCCCCCCCCCCCCCCCCCCCAAAAAAAAAGAAGAAAATTACTTGTGTCCCCTTTTAATTTTTATTTATTTTTTACTTTGCCCCCTCTTTCAACATAAAAAACAAGAAAAAACAAAAACCTAAAATACCCAATTCATTTAGTTTCACTCTATATTCTAATGCACTTCTAATCAAAAACTTAATTTGGTTTGGGACTCTGATTGAATATGTGAAAGAAAAAGTTAAATGGTTTGAGTTCTTTCAGTGGCTTTTAATCAACAATCCCAACAATCAGTTTTTTCAGTAGTTATTTTGCCATCATTTAGATTTACAATATTTTTTTTGACATCACAACTTAAATGGTTTAATCATTTATGATTACAAAATTGTTTGGGTTGACTCTTAACATTGTTGCTATTTGGGCTCTAGGTGATTGGTAGGAAAAGTTTACACTGAAAGATACCTTTTTTATATAGATTGTGTTTAGTCTATTTTGCTAGTTTTTTTTTTTTTGTTTTTCCTAAGCTATTTTGCTGCTTATTTATACTATTGAGTATTTGCGATAATATGAGATTAAATGTAAGACTTTTATGTTTTATTTTATATAAACACGCACAAACACATATAAAAAGATTATATGTATTTACGTGGTTTTGTATTTATATAAGTTGCTCAATCTCCCTAAAAAAAAAAAAAAAAAAAAATCCCCCCCACCCCCCACCTGCGATTGGAAGAGCTCTTGCATATTGTCGTGGTTCGGAGTTTTATATCATAAAAGATTGGTGGTAAGTAGTTCGATCAATTGATTTCAAAGGGAGTTGTTTTCTAGAAAAGAAAAGAAAAAAAAAAAATCTAGAAAACAAAGGGAGTTGTTTGAATATATTCCACCCTTTTGGGATATGCAGGAAGGATTGTTGTAATATTTGTTACAAACATTCATTTTTATTCACTTGAAAATGTTTTATCATTTGATATTATCTTCATGAGTTTTTATAAGAAATAAAAATAGCTTTAACCAATTTTGTTTATAACGGTTTGGACATTAATATTGTTTACAAACAATCTTTATTATTTAGTTATGGTTTATTATTAATATTTATTACCGTTTGAGTTATAAAACAGTTTTATGGAAAAATAAAATCACTTTAATTTAGTTTTTATAGTTTGACCGTAGCTTATAAAAAAAAAAGGGTAAAACATTTGCTAATAATCAAATGGTCAAACTACAATAAAAGTTGTTAAAGACTAACGGTCAAAACTATAAAAATCAATTAAAACTAATTTTTATTTAATAACTCATAACCAAGTAATAAAATACAAACGGTCATAAAAATTATATGTCATAACCAAGTAATAAATATAAACGATTATAAACCAAAATGGTTAAAGATGATTTTTATTTCTCATAAAAACTCATGAAGATAATATCAAATGATAAAACATTTTCAAGTGACTAAAAATGAATGTTTGTAACAAATATTACAACAATCCCCCACATGTTACAAACATTAGAATAAAAGGAGATTGAAAGCATGCATCGATGTGGTACTCGAAAGTTTTAACCCCATCTAGGATAAATAAGTAGGAACTTAATGAATCGTGGTAGAGTTAAACTCTTTTAATCAAATCCACAAGTTAAACAAACTTATCATCCACATAACTTTCTCCAAAAACAAAAAATTAAATCAAATCAAATAAACAAAAAGTCAAATCAAATCAAATAAAGAAAATTGGGTTGTTCTATGGTGGGTTGGCGCCTTATACAGGCCATGCGCCTCTGGGCTTCATGAGTGCTCTAGGGACTTGCCAAAGTCTCATAGGAGGCGGCACCACCTCCACACTCACATAGGTGGTGTCCATCAAGAATGTTTGTAGAGAACATCTCATCCCAACAAGTAGGGACTATGAAACTATTAAGAGTTTTAAACTCATCCTTACTTACTCTGCATCTTTTGTTATTACACCATAAAATGGCTTTCATGAGCGCTCTAGAGACCTACCCAAGTCTCATAGGAGATAGCACATCCACACTCATATAGGTGGTATCCATCAAGAGTGTGTGCAGAGAACACCCCATCCCAACAGGTAGGGACTATGGATCTATTAAGAGCTTTAAGCTCATCCTTAATCACTCTGCATCTTGTACTGTCTTAGACCATAGGGATGGACTCATCACTAATCTTCTCAACAAGATAGTTAATAAACATAAATTGACAGTACCATACCTCATTTCACTTGTGACTTCGTTTCCCATTAAACCTCATTCATGGGATCTCCAATCAAAGAGGTTGGGTATCAATCACAGTGTCATGATTTGGGTATCAGTCCTATCCCCATCGATGCTTCTCTCACTAGCCTTCTTGCTAGTGGCTTGGTCAAAGAATTTGTAGAATTCTTTTATGACCTCACAAAGTCCATGGACATATACCGGTCTCAATAAGCTGCCTCACAATATTGTGCACTTTCTTATTATAAATTATTTGCTCGAGTTTTGGCAGCCTGAAAATCACAATAAACACATAGGTGGAACTGTGTTAGCTTATAAAGACAAATAAATTAACCAATAAGTTCTTAGCCATTCATCTTCAGTTCCTGCCTTCTCCAAGGCAATTAACTTTGACTCCATAGTAAACCTTGCGAAGCAATTCTTTAGCCAGAATAAACACATAGCCACTAGTAGGCTTTGCTTATCTGAATCAAAAATCCAGTTAACATCACAATATCCTTTCAATATAACAGGATAATCACAATATGACAAACCAAAATTAATTGTGCCTTTAAAGTTTCTCAACAATTTAAAGATAGCATCTCAATGCTCAATACCATGATTATGAGTATATCTACTCAATCTACTAACAGTATATGTAATATATATCAAGGCATATACAGTTTGTCAAAACATCAAGCTATTAATGATTTGTGCATATTTTTCTTGCAAAACACAATCACCGTGATTCTTAACCAAATATATTTTTGAATTATATGGTGTAAACATAGGCGGATAATCAAAGTGCTCAAATCTTTTAAGCATCTTTTCAACATAATATGTATGAGATAAAATAATGCAATCATTATCCCTAATAACTTTAATGTCCAATTTGACATTAGCTTTACCTATGTCTTACATATCGAAATTAGATGCAAGAAATATTTTAGTATCATGCACAACATTAATGTTAGTTCACAAAATAAGCAAGTCATGAATATAAACAAATAATGACATATTCATTATTGTAAAACTTGCTATGCACTTACTTGCATCATTAATCAAATATAAATTAAACAATATCACCTTGTCAAACGCCATTGTTTAAGAGCTTGCTTTAATCCATACAAGGATTTCACCAATTTGCACACTTTATATTCTTGACCGAGGATTACTAGCCCCTCGGGCTGCTCCATATAAATCTTTTCATCATTTAGAAAAATAACTTTGACATCCATTTGATGTACAACAAGTTTATAAATATAAACAATGGCAAATAACATTCCAATAGATGCAATTTTAGTAACCGGAAAATAAGTATCAAATAATCAACATATACATTTACTTGTAGCTTTTAGCTACCAAGTCTACCATGTGCTTATCTATTGTATCATCCGGTTTAAGCTTATTCTTAACCACCTATTTATAACCAATTGATTTGGTCTTAGGAGGTAACTCAATGAGTTCCCAAGCATGGTTAGACATAATTGATTTCAATTATTTATAGCTTCTAACCAATTAAATTAAAAATAAATAAAATGCATCAAAAATAGATTTAATTGCTTCACAATAACATATTGGATCATCATCAACAATATAAGCAATAAAATCCATACCGAGATTCCTTTCGTTCTAGCTCGCTTGCTTCTTCTCAATTCTTATACATCATCAACAATTTTATTAGAAGCACCAAAAAATCATGAAATAATTTTTTCCTTATTTTTCAAAGGAACACATGCTCAAAGATAATAACCTTTTTTAGATTCAATAATATTATTGTAATCTAAAATATCACTCTTGATAGTAGGGAATCTATAGCATAAACTATTACATGTAAAACCAATAAAATCACAATCATAGGTTTTAAAACCAAGTTTCCTCATTTTAGGTTTTGGGTAACATAACATTTGTCAAATACCCCCACACTTCGAGGTATTTCAAACAATGGTTATGAATATGATAAACAAAATAAAGGCTTCCCCCCACACTTTGGTGGATAGCCCAAAATTTGACAATCATATCATTCATCAATTCTTTTCATTTTTTTGGTGTTGCCAAGATTTACATGTATAAATCTATCATACTGAATGAAATAAATCAAGTAATCACAAGAAAATAAAATTTCATTAATAGCTCACAAGAACTTTAAGAAATAACTTCTATGAGCCCATTTTTCTAAGTATGATCTATCATTTACTCTTCTTTCTTTTCTGTCAATTGACAGTTCTAAAGATGTTTTAAAAATACTAATCACCACTTATGATTTTTCAACATCATCCTTATATATTATACATATAGGGGTTGCATATTTCAAGTTTTATCAAGATTTTAAAAAAAAATCTTTTTAACTAAAGCCCCAATAAATATGCAAAGTATCAAGCCCAACCAAATAATAATCAACTATTATTGGCTCATTTTAATAAATATGTCAATGATATCATTCTTATGATATGATAAATTTATCATGTATCAAATGAACCTCAATAATCACATATATTTTATTTTGAACCATCATGTCAGAAAAATTTGAAAGCTGAATGATATATATGAGGAATTACCAAATAACTTAAAGTGGTTATGTTAATCTAACATGTCATAGCTAACATAAATGTTAGATACTATTTCTTTTCCGAAATAGATGAATCAATAAAAGCCACCGCGTATCACATACGAAATTCATGTAATTATAAAATTTTGCACCAGCTTTAATTCAATCAAGGAGCACCATCATAACTTCAATTTTTTATTTTTTTATTTTTTTCATTTTAATAAATGAAATGTATATTATATCTTAAAAAATAAGACCTATGACTCAGAGTTTAAAACTCACAACGGAACCAACAGCTTTACTCCAAGATCTTCCAAAATAGATTGTCGTCACTACATACCAACTAGGTGTCGTGAGAACCAATCGACTCAATACACGCACCACATCTCTTCTTCTTACTATGTGCTTACCTGCAAAATCTTTAGTAAAGTGGTATTCTCTGCACACAATTAGCAATACCTATGTATTTTCTCCATTACAAAAATGAGTAATCACTCACAGTTATTATTATTAATTTACATAGATATTTTTCAGCCAAGCTTAGCACAACATAACAAAAAATGCTAAGTTCTAAAAAATCCATAAAAAGGCTTAATTCTTTTTATTGTAAGAATAGTAACCCAACAATAAAAGATTATTTGACAATCAATAAATTGAGTTCAAATAATTGAAAACTCTTACAATCAAAATATTTTCATTTTCAACAACTACACAAGAAATTAAATTTTTTTTTTTCTGATAAATGAATACAAAATCTTTCCACTCAAATATTTGATTTCATCTCTCATATGCGAATTGCATACTGCAAACTCTTATAGTATTTGTCTTCTTATAAGTTTAAATACTATTGTTATGATACTAATCAAAATCAATTAAAAATTAGTTTTAATTGATTTTTATAGTTTTGACCGTTAGTCTTTAACAACTTTTATTGTAGTTTGACCATTTGATTATTAACAAATGTTTTACCCTTTTTTTGGTGTTATGTCATTAACCCATTGATTTCCTTACCGTTTTATAACCGTTTGGAGTTAATATGTTTTATTGCATTTTATAACAAGTTTTATGCTTGGGAGTTTTTTAACGTTTTGACCGTTTGGTCATTAGATTTCCTTTATGACATACTTTCAAGCACTTGTATATATAGATATACTAATACATTGAAGGTAAGAACATATATGAGAGATAGAAGAAAAAATCACTTATTTTCTATCTAAGGCTAAGGTCGTATAGTGTGTTGCAAAACACTTGTTTCATGGCATATGCCTTATTATTGGTTTTTCTACAAAATAATATTTTGAAGTCCCTCATCAACTTTGACAATTGGGTTGTTCTATTACTCTTCGTTATTTGGAAGTGCGTCTTTAACGAAGATAGACGCTATAGTCTAATCCTGGGAGGTTGCATGTCAAAGGATCCGATCGCACCGAGTTATACACTCCGGGAGGCACGAATCAACCTTTAAGGACAACGCTCTTGCGTGATTCTATAGCATTGTGAGATCTTTCCATACTCTATTTTCATCTCTTGTATTTTATTTATTTTATTGTTAATATTCATATTGTAATTATTTTATATCAATGAGAATTTGTGCACCATTCAAAATTATTTCCAACAAGGATGATGTCATGCAGAATATTATTTAGCTTAGGCATTATTGGAAGAATTTAACTTCAATGTAGTCATGGTATAAAAGTGGTCTTTTGTAGCCCCCAATAGGAGATTGACACATCACTTAAAGCACAAAAAATGTATAAAACTATCCTACAGCGTAAAACACTAGATTTTTCTTTATTTATTTCTTCTTTCTTCCATTTCTTCTTCTCTCCCATTTCTTCTTCTTCCTTCTTCTTCTTTATCCTTGTCATTTAACAGAGAAAATGAGATTTTGTGGATCCCTTTAGCCTGATAAAATCCCTAAAGGCCTAAAGGGTTAACATTCCCTTCTTAGAGCATTCCCAATGGAAGAGCAAAATGTTACTTTTATCTAAAATGACTCTTCAAATGTTTAAAAAACCTTTTACATTGGATTAGCAAAAAAAAAAATGTAAAATAGATATTTGATTGAAAGAGTTAAAATAAAAAAAGCTAAATGTAGCAGCACTTTTCAAGGGAACTATTTTATTTTTCATTGTTTCACTCACCCGTTTTCTCTTTTTTCTAAATATTTTCCTACTTTTTCTCTGCATGTTCTCTTTTTCCCAAAACTTTTCCCATTTTTCCTCTCACATAGTCTCTTTTTTCCAAAACTTTTCTTATTTTAATAGAATAAATAGAAATATAGTTAATCGGATGTAGAGACATTTAAAAATGACTTAGCTAAACTAGATAAAAGTGAATTTTAAGAAGTCATTTTACATAAAAATATGGCTTCTCCATTGGGAATGCTCTAAGATTTAGTTTTGAATCAAAAAATAAATTTTGAGGCATTAGAATCTATTTTTTAGGCATTAAAATCTGATTTTGAGGTTGGGTTTGCGTTTTCCGGTTCCGTTTCCTGTTGGGTTTGGCCTCCGATGAAGAAAAAAAGGGCTACGTTTTTCGGTTGGGTTTGGCAGGCGATGAAAAAGAAAGGGGCTGCTGTTTTGAGAACGTCTGAAGAAAAAGTGGCTGTAAAATAATTATGTGTTTTCAATCCTATTATTTAAGATGAGTTTAGCTTATGTGTCAAAAATGTATTAAGAACTATAAAATAGGCATTTTATGCACCAACCGTATGGTGGGGAGTCTGATGAAACCAAAGGATTTGGACATGATCATAGAAAGTGTCTTTTACAGAAGTCTCTAATCCAAACACGTGTCCGCGTGCTGTTAAAATAGGGCTTTGCGTATTGTTTTATTTCTCTCAACTTTGCTCGATGCATACATATTTGAAAAGATTTACTTGTTTGAGAATGTCATTTTTTGGTTTTGAACTCAATTCATTTTTGAGTGAGTTTTTTTTTAGTGTGAATATCGAGGAGAAAAAAGAGTTGAGATTATGTTTGGATAGTAATTGATAAAATTAAGTAAAAATTGTAAAATTATATATAATTAAAAAAATATTAAAAAAAAAAACAAAATTATTATATTTTTTTTAAAAAAAAAAATTAGGAGAAATTTTGAACCACCCCTAGGGGTAGCCAAACTACCACCGAGGGGTGGATCAGTCACCCCCAGGTGTCTAAAGGTGGCTGAGTCACCACTAGGGGGTGTAACAGCTACCCCCGAAACTAATGGGGGTGGTCGAGCCACCCCCAACAGTGATTGAGCCACCTCAAAAACTGCTTGGGGATGGTTGAGCCATCCCCAATGACTACTTGGGCATGGCCGATTAACCCCTAGTTCATGGATTGACCACCCCCGAAATTGATGGGGGTGGTTCAGCCACCCCTAGCCGTTACTTGGGGGTGGTTTGCCACCCCCAAATTAGACGGGGTTGAGCCACCCCCATTAGCTTTTGCCTTCAGGAGAGGCCAATCCACCCCTCAGGGGTGGATCAATCACTTTCAGATTCTTAGGGGTGGTCTAGCCACCACCTAAGGTGTTCCGACCACCCTAAATTTATTATTATTTTTTTTAATCTTTATTTATAATTTTTATTAATTGAGTTGAAAGTTTTTGAGTTAAATTGAAAATTTTGAGTTGAGTTGAGTTGAATTTAAAAAATTGCCAAACATGAATTTAGGAAAAATTTGAGTTTGAGTTGGAAAATCTTGGTTCCCAAACAAGGCTTTTAATGGAAGAAAGGACAGGTGCTTTTTTGGAAGGACTTGAAATTCAGGATCAGGATCCCCTCAAATTGTGAGTAATTGGAGAATCTCATTTTTTGAGATCTTAGCCATCCAAAGCATCTAAGGTTCTAAAACATCTAGAAATACAAAACTCAAAAATAAACCCATCACACCTGATTATAAATAATAAAAACATTTATTTATTTGCTTTTTTTTAAAAAAATAAATAAATAATTGGAGGAGAAGCCACCCCATGGGGTGGCTCGCCGCCGCCGCCGCCGGCCATCCCATGGGTGGCTGGGGGTGGCCGCAACAGATCTCACGCCACCCCATGGCCAAGGGGTGGCCTCGCGCCACCCCCAGAAGCCCATGGGGTGGCCGTGCGACCACCCCCAGCAGATCTAAGGGTGGCGCGCGACCACCACTAGAAGGCCATGGGTGGCCGCGCGGCCACCCATGGCCTTCTGGGGTGGCACGAGGCCACCCCTTGGCCATGGGGGTGGACGCGCACCCACCCCTAGGCCATGGGGTGGGCGCACGCCACCCTCAGATATACTGGTGGGCGCGCACACACTTGGGCAGAGCCACCCTTTATTTTTCTTTTTTTAATTTTTTTTTTTAAATTAATTAAGTTTTTAATTTAAATTTGATATAAAATTCTGTATGGTTGTGTTTGTGTTTGAGTTTTGAGATTAAAATATTTTGAACCTTGAGATCCATCTAAAGGATGAGATTAGAGAAAATGAGATTCTCATTTTCTTTCTCAAGTGGAGGGATCCTTATCCTGAAATTCAAGGCGGCTGATGGAAGAGTGTGTAAGAAAAGTGAAAGATCCATAATGGTGTAGTTGACAGTTTGACATGAAATGAATACTATTCAACTATATACGTATGCATGGACTGATTTTCTATGTTTTACCACTGCATTTTCCAATATTGGACGCTAGTCACGCTACTATACATCACTGCCCTAGAAATATCACTATCACGGCGCAAAGAGAACCTAGACCAGGTTCAGTAGCTCTGAGCCTCTGACCAGTCACCCATCACTTAAAAAAAAAAAAAATCGGGTTAAATGACTAGCGAGGTTTGAATGATAAGTTTTTTAAAAAAGACGCTAATTACTGGTGGGCGCGCACACACTTGGGCAGAGCCACCCTTTATTTTTCTTTTTTCAATTTTTTTTTTTAAATTAATTAAGTTTTTAATTTAAATTTGATATAAAATTCTATATGATTGTGTTTGTGTTTGAGTTTTGAGATTAAAATATTTTGAACCTTGAGATCCATCTAAAGGATGAGATTAGAGAAAATGAGATTCTCATTTTCTTTCTCAAGTGGAGGGATCCTTATCCTGAAATTCAAGGCGGCTGATGGAAGAGTGTGTAAGAAAAGTAAAAGATCCATAATGGTGTAGTTGACAGTTTGACATGATATGAATACTATTCAACTATATACGTATGCATGGACTGATTTTCTATGTTTTACCACTGCATTTTCCAGGACGCTAGTCACGCTACTATACATCACTGCCCTAGAAATATCACTATCACGGCGCAAAGAGAACCTAGACCAGTTTCAGTAGCTCTGAGCCTCTGACCAGTCACCCATCACTTAAAAAAAAAAAAAAATCGGGTTAAATGACTAGCGAGGTTTGAATGATAAGTTTTTTAAAAAAGACGCTAATTATAAGGACCGGAATTCGAGTTAATGACTTTTAAAATAAATAAATCACGTAGGATGACAGCAAACCCTCAACCACCCCCAAACGATTTATTTATTTTATAAATATATTTTATATGTGTGCAATCGAAAGAAATTTTTTTTTATAATTTTTACGTGTAAATGATTGTTGTATATGTAAATTTTAGGTGTCAATAATTTTTAAATTTAGAGACATTTTACTGTTTATATGTCATTATTTACGCGTGAAAGTCAAACGTGTAAATAATATTCTACAAATGATATCATTTGAACATAAATAATATTACTATGATAGAGATGTTTTCTCTATCATATTACTATTCTAAAAACATCTCTATCATTATCCAAATGTCCCCTTTTTTCTTGTTTTTTTTTTTTTCGTGGTGCATAACTCATTTCAATGGCAGGTGAAGTGGTACGAAAAGTCAAATGTTTCACCCCTATAAATTTGCAACTTAAATTTGTGGAACAGTCACTTGTTTCTATCCATTCTTTGATGGCGCTCCAATATTCCTTAGCTATCACCACTTTCCTTCTTCTCCTCTCTTTGGCCTGGCTGTTAAAGTTATGGAAAAGATCCAAAGTTGAGAAATTGCCTCCAGGGCCATGGAAGTTACCTATTATAGGAAACTTGCACAACTTGGTAGGTAAGTCACTACCACACCATGCTTTAAGAGATCTAGCCTTGAAGCATGGACCCCTCATGCACCTAAAATTGGGTGAAGTTTCTACGCTTTTTGTGTCATCCCCCAAGATGGCCAGCGAGCTCATGAAAACCCATGACCTTGCCTTTGTGCAAAGGCCACTACTTCTTGCCCCTAAAATTATAAGCAATGGTGGCACTGACATTGCCTTTTCTCCATATGGAGAGTTCTGGAGACAGATGAGAAAAGTTTGCGTTTTGGAACTCTTAAGTGCCAAGAGGGTCCAGTCCTTCTCTTCTATTAGAGAAGAAGAGGTTCACAATCTCATTGACTCCATCCACTCATCTTCAGGATCTGTAATCGACTTCAGTGAACGCATTTTCAATTCCACCACAACTGTTTTATGTAGAGCAGCATTCGGCAGTAAATGCGAAGACCAAGATGAATTTCTATCATTGACCAAGAAAACAGTAGCCTACGCAGGAGGCTTTGAGTTGGCTGATTTGTACCCTTCACATAAATTTGTTCATTTGATTAGTCGGACGAAATCTAAGCTACAGAAGATTCATGCGAAGATGGACAAGATCCTAGAGAACATCATCCGTGAGCACAGGGAGAACCGGATGAGTACTTCATCAGCAAAGACGGAAGATCTTGTTGACGTCCTTTTAGGCCTTCAGCAGAGTGATAAACTGGAGTTACCAATCACGACCAACAACATCAAGGGCGTCATTTTTGTGAGTATTTCTGCTGCTACGATTAATCCTTGGGATCATCAATCCCTTCTGTTTTCATCATCGTATTTTTCTTCAATTTCTGCTATAACTGTTTCTTGATAAATCACCACAATCCCAAAATGGTATCCTAATCCATTAACTGATGCAGGAAAATTTATGTGATGGCCGGCTAGAGTTTTTTTTTTTTTTTTTTTTTTTTTTTTTTAGTAGCTGTAGATTAGAATAGAATTCATATAACCTACAAAGTGGCTCGTATTGAATCTTTCTTTTATCTTGGGCCATAAACATGCCGATCGAGCTTACGAATTCTGACTTGGCTCGGCTCGCCAAAGAAAAAGACTTGTGCGAGCTTGAACTTGTCCATTAGCCGAGCCGAGTACCTAATTATCAAGCACTCCGCTCGACTCAGCTAATCAGAAAGTAAGAAAGAGAGATAACTTTGGGCAAGTCTTCTTTCCATTCCATCTCCCGAAGTGGTCTCCCTCATATCAGATTTTGTCCGCATGGTGTACGTACTAAGAGTGGCCTTCTAGATTTTCTTAAGAAAAGATAAAAAGATAATGTTAGCCGTGCGAGAAAGTATGAAGCTTGCTTTGGGAATAATGTTAGGTATAATTGTTTTATTTTCTTAAAATTTTTCTAAAGTTGATCTGGTTTTCAAAATTACCATTGGATCAAAATTCAAGTATGATTCATCTAAAATTTAATGGTGGTTTTAAAAGCCACATCCGCTTTAAGAAGATAAAAGATGGTACCTAGTATTACTCTTGCCTTGAACCCTTATTATGCAGCATAAGTGTTACGTGTCAGTTATCTAATGGTTGAGAATCTCAAATATGAGGGGTTGAGATGAGTGGTACGTAGTTGTAGCTTGGTATAATATGACCCTTGGATGATTGATTGCCAACAAGGACACCATTTAAAATTTAAAGTGAACAACTACACGGATAACAATGGATGTGTGTTATTTGTTTTAAATATATTTTTATGTATATAATTCATATATATTTATATGTTTCTTAATATATATTCGTTTATACTTGATATATATTGATTATTACCATACAAACTATTTTTATTAACTAAGCGAGTCAAGCCTTTATATGAGTATGTTCACAAACTTTAAGTGAGTGAGTCGAATTTTATATGGGTTTGTATCATTTAATAATCGACTCTAATTTCGTGTCCACAAATGGCTTATTTAATAACCGAGTCGTACACAAGCCGTAACCGAGCGAGTTCACAGGTAACTTTGTTCAATAACAGCCCTACCATGAAACATGTAACTTAAATTTTAGATGTTCAAAAAGAATTAGCTTATAAAAATTTACCAAAATAATTATTTAACCATTATTCTAAATTTTTTTTTCCAGGACATATTTACAGGTGGAACTGATACTTCATCAACCGCCGTAGTGTGGGCTATGTCAGAAATAATGAGAAACCCTAGAGTGCTGGAGAAGGTACAAGCTGAGATAAGACAAGCCTTCAAAGGGAAGATACAAATCCAGGAGAAAGACTTTCAGAATCTAAGTTACTTGAAGTCGGTGATCAAAGAAACTCTGAGGTTACACCCTCCTGCTCCTTTGTTAATGCCAAGAGAATGTAGAGAGGCATGTGAAATTGATGGATATGAGATACCTGTCAAAACCCAAGTCTTCGTAAATGCATGGGCCATTGGAAGAGATCCTGCATACTGGCATGATGCAGAGAGTTTTATACCAGAGAGATTTGAGAGTAGTTCAATTGACTATAAAGGGACTAACTTTGAATTTATCCCTTTTGGGGCAGGAAGGAGGATGTGCCCAGGAATTTTATTTGGTATAGCCAATGTTGAACTTCCTCTTGCTCAACTATTATACTGGTTTGATTGGGAACTCCCAGACAAGATGAAACCAGAGGATCTAGACATGACTGAAACCTTTGGTGGTGTTGTCGCAAGGAAAAACCACTTGCATTTGATTCCCACTTCTTTTAGTCCTTCACTTGCCCTTTAAGGCATGATCAGATATTAACCAGCTCATTTAGCAAGAAGAATAAAGACAGTCTATTTTGGTGAGAAGTATGCTTAGTTGGCAAGAATAAAGTATTTTTCCATTAAATAATTATGTAATCTCTAATTAGGAAAAATATATATAGGGAGCATATCCTTCTTCTCCATGCATATCCTTTTTTTTTTTTTTTTTTGAACAAGTATTCAGTTGAATTTTTCTGCCCCTTGGATCATGTATTAGCAGTATCTATATAATCTGGAGTTGTTTTGTCATTCTGGGTTAGATTTAGTATTCATACACTCAACATCTTTTGTCGGGAAGGAAAAAGAGTAGTCTTTCATTATATTATATTTTGTTATTGATGTGTGGAAATCATCTACTCATGATTATATGTCAAAAGGAAAAACAACTTGTATTTGTTTCCTAGCTACTCCTTATAGTCCATCACTTGCCCTTTTAGGCATTATTGTTAAAGTAGCTTTGAACCTAAAAATTATTTGAGAAGATGGTCTCGAAATTATTTTCGTTGTTCTTAATGCTTTTTAGGGCTTTTTATTTTTTTAAGTATTATAATGTAACATAAAGATGAATGTAATTTTAAATGTTTTATATTTTTGGTTGTTTATTAATGTTTTTATTTTTTAAGTTTTATCAAACAAAGCGTATGGAAGTGTTTGATTAAATGTTGTAAAATTTTGTTTACTTCTCAAAAACCAAAAACTATTCTTAAATTAAACTCGGTAAAATTAATGATAGTTTCCCCAAATGGTTCTAGAATAATTATTTTTCCTACTCAAAATAAATTATGAAATTATGCCTTGTCATTATAACGAATGAGACACAGTACTCTTTTTTGATTTGCTAGTCTTTAGAACAATCAAATTGATGATCAAATTTTCTGTCGTGTTCTAATTGTTTAGCTAGGGACGCAATAATTCATCCTGGTGGTCCAATATATATACTAAATATCTTTGCACCAAAAAGTCAATCTTTTGTCGATGGGCTGTTTGGGTTACATTCTAGTTATCCAAATGAATTAATTATATAAGATTGGAAAAGCTCTTGCATATTGTCATGGTTCGGAGTTTTATATCATAAAGGATGATGTCATGCATGTGCTCATGAATATTATTTAGTTTAGGCATTATTGGAAGAATTTAACTTCAATGCAGTCATGACATAAAAGTGGTCTTTTGCAGCCCCCAATAGGAGATTGATATATCACTTAAAGCACAAAAAATGCACAAAATAATGCTACAGCCTGAAACACTAAATTTTTCATTGATTTTTTTCTTTTTCCTTCCATTTCTTCCATCCTATATATATACATGGGGATATATATATATATAGCTTCGATTGTTAATTAGATTGAGTTTTTTGTTTGAAAAAAGTATTATGATGTATGTGAGTTATATGGAAATAGTTCTGTTTTGTGTGTTTTGGATGATTATTAATGTTTTTGTTTTGAAGAAAAAGTAGTGTTATTAAACAAAGCGTTAAAAAATTAAAAAAGTTAATAGTTATTAAGGATTCATTTGTGGGATGGTTGGTTTGACATTCAAAAGAAAAGTTTGAACTTTTATTGTCAAATTGCCGCAGTAAACTACTACTTCTTATTGAAAAGGGCAATTCGAGATGGCTAGTCTCCTACAAACTAAGCATTTCGGGGATATTTAAACCTCCAAAGTTCACAAATGAACAATTGACTACCAAAAGCTATTGATTACATCTTCAAAGACCCTATTTATACTTCCTTCTTCAACTAACAACTTCTAACTAACTTCCAATTAACTCAACTGAATTACCACAGAAATAACAAAATGAACCTAACTAAATAGCTAATTAACCACTTCAAAGCACCTTGGCTGTTACGCTACTCACCCCTTCAAAGCACCTTGCCCACAAGGTGAGCTTGAAATAAAAGCCAAGCTCCATTGACGTAGCCTCATATAAGGCTTCTCAGCCATTCAAACAAATCAGATCATTGGTGTAGCCTCATATAAAAGCCAAGCTCAATTCCTTTGCTGGCAGCCTTTGAGTCATATAAATGCCACGTATAATCTCATGCAGCTGCCACCAAGCCCTTCCATGCAACTGCCACCTCTTCTCCTACATGGCTTGTTGCATTCCTTTTCTCTTCCAAAACACCTTGGTCTTGTTCACAGGTGTCGAACAGTGGCAGATTCAGGTGCTGCTCCAGCATGCCCATCCTAAGGATTCCTCCTATCCGAACTTCAAGATTTGTTTTCAGCCAACACACTCCAATTACAGTTGAATATCCACTGGTTGTTGTCGAGACCTTCCTTCCCACATTCTTTTCTTCCAGCGCCATCGATGTTTCAAAAAAAATAACATGCATATTGTTGAAATAATGATGATGCGAAAATATTGAGCGGAAGCAAGAGATAGAAAGAACACAAAGAACTTATGGGTGGTTCGGCGTTAGACACCTACGTCCACCACTCGGAATACCCGTAAAGGCTACATTGTGCTCATTAACTTGATTTGTCTACAATACAAAGGTCCCTATTTATAGGGCAATATCTAAATACAAGTTTGGTAATCAAATCCATTGATTTGATTACAATCTCAATATATGATTACAATCAACCCATAAATAGAGAATATTTCAATATCAGCATAATTATGGAATATATGAAAAATATAATATATTTTCCATATATTCTAACATCCCCTCTCAAACTCAAGGTAGAATATTCACTACAAAAATTCAATTTTTTGGTAACGGACCATTTGTGACGTGTCAAGGCTGTTGACACGTTACTAAAGGTTAGTAACGTGTAATTGGTAACGTGTCTGGGGCGTTTCCAAATTGGTCGTAACTACTAAAGATTTAGTAACGTGTCAATTTCTGACACATTACTAAACTTTTAGTAACGTGTCAATTTTGACACGTCACCATTTGGTAACGTGTCAAAATTGACACGTTACTAAAGTTTAAAAAATTATTAAAAAAAAAATTCCGGACAAAAATTTGAAATTTTTTTTTTCAAATTTTTTTTTCCGGAATTTTTTTTTTCAAATAATATTATTGAATTTGATTTTCAAATATCCAAACCCAGCACAGTTGATATCATGGAATCTGATTTTTTTTTTTTTTTTTTCAAATAATATCATGAAATTAGATTGAATAAACCATCAAATAATATCATAGAAATCAAAATGCCTTGAATCAGTTTCAACAACATATACAAACATCTGTAGATCTGGAGCTCGAGCTCCATTTTGGCCCGACATTCAGCTATCTCCTTTTCAGCCTCTTCTTTGGCTTGTTTCAACCTAGCCATTTTTCTAACAATAGAAAGATAAGCTATATATATATTAAACCCCTATATATTAATGCAAAACACAAGCTATATATATATATAATGAGGAATATATACTTGAGGAGATGGATGGAGAAATGCCGAACCTGCCGGAAGGAGTTGCCGGAGAGAGAGGAAAAAAGGAAAAAAGGAGTTGCTTGTGAGAAGAGAAAGGAGTTGCTGGAGAGGAAAAAAGGAAATTTCCTCTTCTTTGAAGCCTGTGCTGGGGAGGTAGAAAAAAAAATAGGAGGGAAAAAAAGAAAAAAAAAAAAAGGAGGGAAAAAAAAAATATTGGAAACCAGCTGGGCGCTAGTTCCCAATACCATATTGTAATGTGCGGTTTATTGGCACGTTACCAATTTGGTAACGTGTCATAATGGCATGTTACCAATTTGGTAACGTGTCATAATGGCACGTTACCAATTGGTAACGTGCCATTATGACACGTTACCATTTTGGTAACGTGTCATAATGGCACTTTACCAAAATGGTAACGTGTCATTATGACACGTTACTACTTGGTAACGTGTTATGTATGACACGTCAACAAATGGTGACATGTGGAGTTTTACACATTACTAAATATTTTAGTAACGTGTCATTAATTGCCACGTCACTAAATGGTAACGTAGCAGATATTAATGAATAGTATACAAGTCACTAAAACCCATTTTTGTTGTAGTGATTCTGAAACCTTGAGTTTGAAATCTGAAACAATGATGACGGTGGTGGCGGAAGCCGAGAATGAGCTGTAGATGGTGGCGGCTGCCGGAGGAGATAGAGGCTAGCGAGCGGCCAGCGACGGCGGCAGGTGGTTGGTGAATGCAGATTCTAAAGGCTTGACAACGGGCCAAACTCCAAAATGGGCCGACAACGGGCCAGGCCGACAAAGGGCTAGGGCTGACAACGTGCCAAACTTCAAAAGGGGTCGACAACGGGCCAAAATTCAAAAGGGGCCGACAACGGGCCAAAATCCAAAAGGGGCCAACAGCGGGCAAAGGCTGTTAGAATATATGGAAAATATATTATATTTTTTATATATTCTATAATTATGCTGATATTGAAATATTCTCTATTTATGGGTTGATTGTAATCATATATCGGGATTGTAATCAAATTAAGGAGATTTGATTACCAAACTTGTATTTAGACATTGCCCTATAAATAGGAACCTTTATATTGTAGACAAATCAAGTTAATGAGCACAATGTAGCCCTTAGGGGTATTCCGAGTGGTGGACGTAGGTGTCTAACACCAAACCACCCGTAAGTTCTTTGTGTTCTTTCTATCTCTTTTCACCAATTTCTCCACGCCTGTCTGTCCCCTTCTTTCTTCCTCTGCATATTTTGCGGAAGCCGAAGACTATGGCCGGCAGTGGTGGAAGCACTGGTTGTAGGGAGATGATTCGTGGCGGCAAGCTATGGACGGCGGCTGAATAGCTGGAGAAATTGACTGTTGTCGTAGGTGTCTGTGGTCGAGAGAGATGGAACAACAAGATTGAAAAGGTCGGGGCTGCTCTCGAAGTGGCTGGTTGCGGTGGCTGGATCTGCTCGGAGACAAAAGCTATTGCCATCTAATATAGGTGTTTGAAGAAGGTCGGCTGAACTGCGCAGAAACCTGTGTTGCGGCAGAGATGGCGCTGGATTGGAGTACGACGGCCGCAGAAGGCGGTGGATGCACCGCTGACTCGTCGATGGACGATCGTAAACAGTGGCGCCATGGGAGATCCGTCTGGATTGGACCGCTTGCGCTGAACCGAGTAGTTTCATGTATGGGCTGAAGAACTGCTCAGCGTGCGTGAGAGCCAATGGTTTTTTTTTTTTTTTTTGAAAGTTGCTAACCCTCGGCAATGAAGCAAGGCATAGTGGACAACGTTGGCAGCACCTTTTTTCTCAAGAAAAATAAATATGATGATAATTAAATTGAACAATAAAAAGAAGAGAAATAATTAGAGTCCACAAGAAAGTGGCTCTAATACCATGTTGAAATAATAATGATGCGGAAATATTGAGCGGAAGCAAGAGATAGAAAGAACACAAAGAACTTACGGGTGGTTCGGTGTTAGACACCTACATCCACTACTCGGAATACCCCTAAGAGCTACATTGTGCTCATTAACTTGATTTGTCTACAATACAAATGTCCCTATTTATAGGGCAATGTTTAAATACAAGTTTGGTAATCAAATCCCCTTGATTTGATTACAATCCCAATATATAATTACAATCAACCCATAAATAAAAAATATTTCAATTTAGCATAATTATGGAATATATTCCATATATTCTAACACATATCATCCTCCTTTGAGTATTGAAACACAAACGAACTCCAAAAATCACTCGTACCCTGCTGTGCAGTCTTTTGCTTCCAACTTGTCTTAAACACCCACCACTCATAATCCCAAAACATATCCATCATTAGCACTATTTTCGACTCCAGCATTTTGTCAAACACGTAATCTTCATCAGGATAAGTCTTATCATTATGTTGAAATTTCTTCAAAAATTTGGTGGTACTATACAGGCGCGGAATTCTCTCAAGAAATTGGTGCTACAAATTGAATTTGGGATTACCTTCACTTTGATAGATTCTAAGAGGCTTAACTCCTTTTCCTCTTCTTCTTCTTGTTCCAACTTGTCAGTGTTATCCAATTCCAAAGCAGACATCCCAAAATTGTTCATCTGGTCATTTGTACCTTCTGAATTTCCACCTATTGACTCCTCTGCCTTTGAATCATCATCTAACAATATAATTTCGTCTATTTGTTGTTGCTGTGAATCTTGTGAAAATCTTTCTTTTAAAGCTCTAGCAAAATCATCCCAAGAAGAAAAAAAAATTAACTTAGGTAATTCTTGGAGCCAAATTAGAGCTGTACCCTCCATGTAAAATTAATGAAGCAATTTTCAGCCTTCGTTGATCTGGTGTAGAGTAATGCTCAAAAAACTGCTCAGCCGTGTAACACCAATTCAATGGTTCCTCTCCATCAAACAATGGAAATATCTTGTGACCATAAGGTACATGCTTATCCTTTTGTTTTGGTGCAGATGACAACTCCCGGATACTCTGCAGTAAAATAGCAAACTGATCTTCATGCCACATCTTGTAGAATCAAAGGGTTTGGAAATAGAATCGAACGGACTAAAGCCCAATGAAAAACAATTCTCTTTTAGTTGGACTCATCAAAGAACGCACTGAGTGGATCCAATCCCGTTGAGTTTTGCCCCTCATTACCAACAGTGATCCATGCTTAAGTGTGAATGAGTGCTTGTCAGCATGGTTACTCTTCTTTAATCGCTTGCTTGCAGTTGCAGGTTCTTCATCACGGCTTTTTGACATGATGAAGAAGATTGCATACATAAAACCACCATAATTTCAGTTGCATTTTTATTACAATTAATGCTAACGCAAAATTGGGTTAACAAACTGTCCTGGTTTATAGCTTTAGAGGAACTAAGCACCACTAATGCAATCATACTGGTAAATCGAATTTGTAACAAGTCTTGGTGTCTCTGTCACATGAACAGTGATAGATCATCCCAAATGGTGGGAATTTCCTTGATTAGAATAAATAGAACCAACAAAGAAAAATGCAAAAAGAATTGAATCTAGGTACGTGGATTCCTGAAGTGCAACGAAAACACAGATAAAACACTCAGAAGAATGCATAAATATATATACCATGGGACGTCTTACTGGCTTTCTTCTTTAATATGAATTCCGATCCCGTTCGCAACTAATGGATACCGAAGCAATTTCTGGGGTTGATCCATTCGGAGAAAAACATTTTCCATCATTCTTACCGCAGCCAATATTTCCTTAAGTTGAGGAAAATCATCCCAAGAATAAGCATGTGGCTGGTTTCCACTGTAATTGAGAATGAAAACCGTGCCCTTTTTTTTTTATATATTTTTTAAAACAAATTTTTAAATTTGGCACTTCTAAATTTAAAACCAATATATATATATATATATAAATAAACCTATAATGATAAGAGAGTCCATTAAAATTCCGTCCAAAACTTTAGTCTTATTTGATTTGCTAGTCTTTAGAATAATCAAATTGATGATGAAATTTTCTGTCGTGTTCTAATTGTTTAGCTAGCTAGGGACGCAATAATTCATCCTGGTGGTCCAATATCTTTGCACCAAAAAGTCAATCTTTTGCCGATGGGCTGTTTGGGTTACATTCTAGTTATCCAAATGAATTAATTATATAAGATTGAAAGAGCTCTTGCATATTGTCTTGGTTCGGAGTTTTATATCATAAAGGCTTGGTGGTACGTAGTTCAATTGATTTCAATTGATTTCAAAGGGAGTTGTTTTCTAGAAAAGAAAAAAAAAAAAAAAGTGGAAAAAAAAGGGAGTTGTTTGAATATATCCCTCCCTTTTGGGATATGCAGGAAGGATGATGTCATGCATGTGCTTATGAATATTATTTAGTTTAGGCATTATTAGAAGAATTTAACTTCCATGTAGTCATGGCATAAAAATGGTCTTTTATAGCTCCCAATAGGAGATTGACACATTACTTAAAGTACAAAAAATGCACAAAATTATCCTACAGCCTAAAACACTAAATTTTTCCTTATTTCTTTCTTATTCTCTCCCATTTCTTCCTTTCTGCCGATAATTCCTCTCCTATTTTTTCTTCTTCCTTATCCTTGTCATTTAACAGAGAAAGAGAGATCCGGTGGATCCCTAAAGGATTAACCTTTCTCTCAAGGATTTAGTTTTGAATTAAAAAAAAAAAAAAAGTTTTAAGGCATTAAAATCGATTTTTAAGACATTATAATCGATTTTTTAGGCATTAAAATCTGATTTTGAAGTTGGGTTTGGCCGGCAATGAAGAAGAAACGAGCTGCGTTTTTCAGATGGGTTTGGCCGGCGATTAAGAAGAAATGGGCTGCTGTTTTGAGAACGTCTAAAGAATAAGGGTTTGCAAAATAATCCAGTGTTTTTAATTTTATTATTTAAAATGAGTTTAGCTAAGATGTCAAAAATGTTTTAGAGACTATAAAATTAGCATTTTATACACCAAGCTCTCTTATCGGAAAATCCCCTATATACAGGATGAATCCAAAGGATTTGGACGTGATCATAGGAAGTTTCTTTTACCGAAGTCCCTAATCCAAACACGTGTCCGCGCTCTGAGAAAATAGGGCTCTGCGTATTGTTTTTTTTTTCTCTCAACTTTGCCCGATGCATACGTATTTCAAAAGATTTAACCACTCCCCATTTTTAAATGAAGAAAGAACAGGCGCTGTTTAGAAAGGACTTGAAATTCAAGGCGGCTGATGGGAGTCTCTAAGAAAAGTAAAAGATCCATAATGGTGTACTTGACCGTCATGATATGAATACTATTCAACAAGTCTTCAGAAGCCGTCAAATATCTTCGTATGCATGGACTGATTTTCTCCGTTTTACAGTTTTACTCCACTGCATTTTCCAATATTTACGCTACTATACATCACTGTCCTAGAAATATCACTATCACGCACGAAGACAACTTAGACAAGTTTCAGTGGCCCTGTTTGTCAATGGTCTGGACTGCTACTCCACCAGGCCGGAGAATTGCGGTCCGGACCCCGCCTGTCCAATCTTCATCAACAGCTCCGATCGATTGGCGTTTGTGGTCCGATTGAGCTGAAATTTTGTAGGGACGTTCATAACACATGAATATACATTATGAACGGTGGAGATTGGATTCTAAGCATTCTATATCAGTGTTTGAGCCGTGAACAGTAACATCTGCATTTTGGAACTGAATTAAGCCAACACAAGAACTAACAAACTCCCCCTTTGGCAATTCAGTGACAAAACCAAAATGTCGAGCCAATCCCATCATCTCCCCATATTTACTCCCCCTTTTTGTCACAGAATAACAAAAGGTCTTCATGTTTCCTGAAACACTTCACAAAATACATCAAGGCATATGTGGAACAAGAAGACATAAATAAAACTCATGATAAAAAAATGACGTAGAATGCGTGATTATAAAGAAACATCAGCAAAACTCCCCCTCAATGTATGACTCAATTAACAACAGGAAACTGGAAATGCAAAGAATGTTTCTCCCTCTTAAAAGTTAAATGAACACACATGATAACACATCAATGCTCATGTATTGCACAATGAATATCCAAACATGCTCCAAATATGCAAAATATGCATGAGACTAGAAATGGCTAGAAACTCATATTGTTTAACCCAAGCCAAGAAAATGTTCCATTCAACCTATGCTTGTGTGGTGTGTGGGTAAGCCATCCAAAGAGAAAAATTTTCAATTTACAAAATGAGGAGAAAGTTTCACCACCATGAGATTTTGACAAGTATATCAAATCAAAAGTCAAACCTTATCATACTAGGGCCTAGCCACTCTCATCCTATACAATTCTCTTTGTAAAATATTTTGCACAAGTTTGACACAGTGAAATAAATTCCTTTTGGAATATGATCTTTTGATTTTATTTTTCTCTTTGAGAAAGTGTCCTTAAACTTTTGGTGCTTACCACAAAAGAGAAAGCAGGAATTTTTAAGCTCTAGGTTCAACTAGCATATGGTCAATTTGAAAAATATTACTAGTAAAAAACCTCATATGGTTACCTAATAGACCTCACAAATAAAGTGAAACAAAAACTCAATTTAAGCTTAAATGTGCACAAGGGATAAAGCATAGGCAAAATGTACCACATAAGCTCAGGCTTTAGGTAACCACAAAAACAAGTCCATTGACACAAATTTTCATCTCATGCATATTAAGAACATTTCAAGATATAAGGAATTAAATCCATAAAAAGCAACATGAGAAATTAATGGACTATCTAGGTGCATAAGACAAAAGAAAGAAAAGGAAACAATCAAAGTAACATATTTTTGTCTTTTTGAAATTTTTCACAAAAGAAATGCACACAAAAGAAAAACAAATGCAGAACAAAGAAAAATGCAATGCAAAACAAAACAACATGCTTGAATTGAGATTACAACAGGCAAGACATGAATGTCCTTTAGCATTAAACTTTCATCACATCTTATAGGTCCCACTACAAAATAATGATTTGATTTAATAACTACTTCTAGGTCTTCACAAGACATTACACATTCCTAAACATTTGATTAGCAAGTAGACAAAAATCTTGGTGGTCCGCACACAACATCTCATCTATAAGCTTTTCAAAGATCATGATATATGAATTTCTTGAAAAATCCTTTATGAATATGCCTCAAAACAATCATGTATATACTCTTCATACAGAAAGTGTAACAACAAAAACAATGCAGTGCATAAATAATAAAGCAAAAACAAAAAAAATGCAATGAAAAAAAAAACAACATGCTCTAGGATATTACAAAATAAGCAAAACAATCAATCCTAGGCATGTTATTGACTCACCTAACTTTAGGTGAGATCACTACCACTCCCCTCAATGGGTGAATGGTATCATCCTTCCTAACCCACACTTGAGAAATCTTAGGTCTAGACTTATGACTTTGCTCAAACTTATCTAGCCTAGATAGCACTTCTCTCATCATTATGACCAAACCCTCACTTTCTTTCCTAGAATAGGAATTTTCACTTTTATGCTTATGGGATTTCAAATCAAAACACTTTGGTCGAATATGACCAACATTTCCACAATGATGATAAGTGGGCACAAACATTTTAGAAGGTAATTTTCTATGAGGATGCATGACTTTAAGCTTAGGGTAAGATGCATGATGCTTAACATAAATTTTCTTACCTTTCTTACCATGGAGAGTCGGAGCAGCTACAAGATTTTCTTTCTTTGGAGCAGCTTTGAATTTCCAACAGTTTGGTCTAATGCGACCAACAATCCCACAATGATAGCATGTAGGAAAAAACTTACCTTGAGTTTGTTTAACTGAAGGAGTCTTAGAAAAATTAGCATTGGTTTCTTTAACATTCACAGGCTCAAGATTCAAGGACTCATTAGAAATATGTGAAGTAGATGCACCAACATTATCAACAATCATACTAGGCTTGTTAGGAACAAATTCTTTAGTACAAAGAAAACTTTTCAAATTATCACTAGAGAAATTTCGTGAGAGTTCCTTAGAAACATTCAATTCATTCTCAAGTGATAAAGACTTTTCAACAAGCACAGAAATCTCAGATTTCAAATAATCAATCAAGATATGTGATTTAGACAAATCATTCGCCAAAGATTCTTTATCAGATTTCAAAGAATCAATTAGGACATGTGATTCAGACAATTCATTAACAATAGATTCATTCACATGTTTAAGATCTTGAAAATCCCCCAAACAATTTGTGTATTGATGTCTCAAAATAGTGAATTTTTCCAACAAATTGTTGAATGAGTTTATAAGATTATATTACCCTTGAGAGGTATTCATAGCAAACGGGAGTCAACAGATCTCACTCAAGAATTTAATTCAAACAGAGTGAACCTGGCTCTGATACCAATTGAAAAAACGCTATGCCGACTCCAAAAACTTACGGGGTGTCCGGATATGTTAATGGGCGGTCCGGACACGGCTTCGCGGAGCAAGATTTTAGTTTTTGGAAATGAGGTCCGGACTCGGGGAATTGCGGTCCGGACCCGGCCTGTCCAGTATTCATCAACAGCTCCGATCGATGGGCGTTTGTGGTCCGATTGAGCTGAAATTTTGCAGGGACGTTCATAACACATGAATCTACATTATGAACGGTGGAGATTGGATTCTGAGCATTCTATATCAGTGTTTGAGCCGTGAACAGTAACATCTGCATTTTGGAACTGAATTAAGCCAACACAAGAACTAACAAAATCAAACACATATTCCTTAAAAAATGCTACAGTACCGGCCCAGGGCCATTGGCAAACAGGGCCTGTAGCTCTGACCAATCACCCATCACTTTAAAAAAAAAAAAAAAAAAAAATCAGGTTTAATGACTAGCGAGGTTTCAATAATAACTTTTTTTAAAAAAAAATCTAATTATAAGGACCGGAACCCGAGATAATGACATTTAAAATAAATAAACTACATAGGATGACAACAAACCCACAGTCGGAACCCGAGATAATGACATTTAAAATAAATAAACTACATAGGATGACAACAAACCCGCACTCACTCCAAGTGGTTTATTTATTTAAAAAAATAATGTTTTCTGTGTGTGAGTGAAAAAGAAAAAATTTCAAAGTTTTTGCTTGTAAATGATTGTTGTAAACGCAAATGTTAGGTGGCAATATTTTCAAATTTATAGACATTTTGTTGTTTACACGTCACTATTCGCATGAAAGTCGACGTGTAAATAGTATTACTATTTATGTGCAAAACGTCACTACTCTATAAATAATATCATTTGAACATTAAAAAGTTACGTTTTAGTGATGTTTTCTAAAAGAAATATACTATTTTGCATTCTTCAAACATTCTACCCACCATCTCTTAATATTTTATTTTCAAAACTTAAAATAAAATATTAGTTTTTAAAATAAAATATTAAGTTTATTTTAAGTTTTTAAAATAAAATATTAAGAGATGGTGGGTCGTACGTTGTAGGCTGGGTTTGTTTTAAAAGAATAAAATAAAATATTAAAAGATGGTGGGTAGAATGTTTGAAGAATGCATATAGCATGTCTCTTTCTTAAAAACATCACTATCACTATTCCAAACGTCCCTCTTTTTTTTTTTTGTTGGTGGTGCATAACTCATTTCAATGGCAGGTGAAAAGATAGTACGAAAAGTCAAATGCTTCACCCCTATAAATTTGCAACTTAAATTTGTAGAACAATCACTTGTTTCTATCCTTTCTTTGATGGCGCTCCAATATTCCTTAGCTATCACCACTTTCCTTCTTCTCCTCTCTTTGGCCTGGCTGTTAAAGTTATGGAAAAGATCCAAAGTTCAGAATCTGAAAGATGAGTGGTAGTTGTAGCTTGGTATAATATGACCCTTGGATGATTGATTGCCAACACGGAAACCATTTAAACTACACGGATAACAATGGATGTGTATTGTTTGTTTTAAATATATTTTTATGTATATAATTCATATATATTTATATGTTTCTTAATATATATTTGTTTATACTTAATATATATTGATTATTACCATACAAACTATTTTTATTAACCAAGCGAGTCGAGCCTTTATAAGAATATGTTCACAAACTTTAAGTGAGTGAGTCGAATTTTATATGGGTTTGTATCATTTAATAATCGAGTCTAATTTCGTGTTTACAAATGGCTCATTTAATAACTGAGTTGAGCACAAGCCGAACCCGAGTGAGTTCACAGGTAGCTTTGTTCAATAACAGCCCTACCATGAAACATGTAACTTAAATTTTAGTTGTTCAAAAAGAATAAGCTTATAAAAATTTACCAAATTAATTATTTAACCATTATTCTAATTTTTTTTTTCCAGGACATATTTACAGGTGGAACTGATACTTCATCAACCGCCGTAGTGTGGGCTATGTCAGAAATGATGAGAAACCCTAGAGTGCTGGAGAAGGTACAAGCTGAGATAAGACAACACTACAAAAAACACAATTTTTATTGACATAGGTTGTAAATCCTCCTGACGGGGCTTTCTTGACGTGTTTCGGTCGTGAAGAATGTGGGTGTCAGGAAATGGGAATTCCTGACGTGTCATTTTTGGCACGTCAGGAATTACTGACGTGCTAGATCCAACACGTCAGAAAATACTGACGTGTTGGATTTAACACGTCAGGAAAATTTTTTGACGTGTCAAATTTTGACACGTCAACAAATTTTCTGACATGTCAAATTTTGACACGTCAGTAAATTTTTTTAATTAAAAAAAAATCCAAAAAAAATTAAAAAAAGAAAAATTAATTTTTTTAATAATTTTAAATTTCCTGACGTGCCAAAATTGACACGTCAGGAAATTTAAAATTATTAAAAAAATTATTTTTCTTTTTTTAAAATTTTTCTGGATTTTTTTTTTCAATTAAAAATATTTTTTTTAGTATGAAGAAGTACGTTTCTTCTTCCCCCAGCTCTCTCCATGCTGCCTTCTTCCTTCCTCCATTTGCACTCTCTCTCTCTCTCTTCTTTCCTCCATTTTCAAAAACTCAAACCCAAAAAATCTTCAAAAAATCAAAAACCCAAATCAAAATATAAACTTTATCCTTCTTCCTTCTTCTATCTTCTTCTCTTCAAATAAAAAATAAAAAATCTCTCAAATCAAATCAAAATAAACCAAATCAAAGCTTCTTCAAATCAAAAATCTCTCTTCTTCGATCCTCTTCTCTTCTCCTTTTTTTTTTTTTTGTTGCTTTTTTCTTCTTTCTGCTGCTTCTCTTCTGCGATCTTTTTTTTTTTTTTTTTTTTTTCTGCTGCTTCTCTTCTGCTTCTCTTCTTTCTTTTTTTTTTTTTTTTTTTTTTTGCTGCTTCTCTTCTGCAATCTTCTCTTCTCCTTTTTTTTTTTTCTTCTGCTTCTTCGATCTTCTGACTTCTCTCCTTTTTTTTTTTCTTTTTTTTTCTTCTTCGATCTTCTGATCTTCTCTTCTTCTTTTTTTTTTTTTTTTTTCTTCTCCTTCTCTTCTTCGATCTTCGCTTCTCCTTTGTTTTTTTTTCTTCTTGATCTGCTTTTCTTCTAGCAGCCGTGCAGAGAGAGTGAGAGAGAAGAGGGAGATTCAGAGAGATTGAGAGAGAAGAGGGAGATTAAGAGAG
Source organism: Corylus avellana (assembly GCF_965113065.1). Taxonomy (NCBI): domain Eukaryota; kingdom Viridiplantae; phylum Streptophyta; class Magnoliopsida; order Fagales; family Betulaceae; genus Corylus; species Corylus avellana. The sequence continues at coordinate 47,625,903 of NC_142490.1, read as the reverse complement.
AGAAAAAAAATTTGGAATTAAATAAGAAAAGTAGCTGGAGAAATAATAAATAATAAAAGAGAGAAAGAAGAGGGAAAATTAAATTGAATGTCCCGCTTTTTTATTTTTTGACGTGTTAATTTTAGCACGTCAGAAATTTCTGACGTGCTAGTTTTGACACGTCAGTAAATGCTGACGTGCCAAATCAACACGTCAGAAATTTACAATATATATATACCTGATATTTTTTAAAAAAAAAGTAAAAATAAAAATACTGACGTGCTAAATTAGCACGTCAGTAATTTATAATATTATATATATATATATATATATATAAACCAGATAAAAAAAAAAAAAAAAATTGAATGCAAATGCGATGGCCGATGGGTGCCTGCTGGCCTTCCAAGGCACATCCTGACGTGCCTATGTGGCACGTCAGGAATATATATATAAAGAAAAAGAAAAAAAAAAAAAACATAAAAGAATTCCTGACGTGCCAAATTTGGCACGTCAGGAATTCTTGACGTGCCAGATTTGGCACGTCAGGAATTCCTTTTATCATATATATATATATATATATATATATATATATATATATATATATTTTTTTTAAAAAAAAAAAGTATATATATATTTTAGTACTGGTCGGTGTTTGTTTTCTAAAAATTAATTTTATTGAATGTTAATTGGAATTTGATCATATTGTACAATATTAAATTAATATGATAATCTTGGGATCAATCCTATTATCTATATATATGTAATTTATATATATATATATTTACTGACGTGTCACTTTGACACGTCAATATTTCTTGACGTGTCAATTTGACACGTCAATATTTCTTGACTTGTCAATTTGACACGTCACTAATTGCTGACGTGTCAAAGTGACACGTCAATAAATATTGACGTGTCAGTATTTGACACGTCAGTAAATAAATCAACCAATTATTTATTAATTTTAAAATGATGTCTCAGTAAATTTGGTTCAAATTTGCTGACGTGCCAAAGTGACACGTCAGTAAATACTGACGTGTTGTTTTCAACACGTCAGTAAATGTTGACGTGTGACTTTTAACACGTCAGCAAATAATTTGTTGACGTGCTACTTTTAACACGTCAGCATTTACTGACGTGCCAAAAAAATATTACTGTTTGGCACGTGAAGAAATGACCTTTTTTTTGTAGTGCAAGCCTTCAAAGGGAAGATAAAAATTCAGGAGAAAGACTTTCAGAATCTAAGTTACTTGAAGTCGGTGATCAAAGAAACTCTGAGGTTACACCCTCCTGCTCCTTTGTTAATGCCAAGAGAATGTAGAGAGGCATGTGAAATTGATGGATATGAGATACCTGTCAAAACCCAAGTCTTCGTAAATGCGTGGGCCATTGGAAGAGATCCTGCATATTGGCATGATGCAGAGAGTTTTATACCAGAGAGATTTGAGAGTAATTCAATTGACTATAAAGGGACTAACTTTGAATTTATCCCTTTTGGGGCAGGAAGGAGGATGTGCCCAGGAATGGAAATAAAATAGAATAGAGACAAAAGATTTTACGTGTTCAATCTATAACCTACTTTCACATATAAAGTTCAAATGCCTACATTATACTCTTATTGCTTGATTGATATTACAATGTAAATACTCCTATTTATAGAAGAATTGAAATGGATAAGTATGGTAATCAAATCTGATTAATTTGATTACCATCAAACTTGATTACAGTTACTCTTATATAAGGTAAATAATATACAATATCAATTTAATATATTTCATTTCAATGTAGGAAATATATTCTCTAACATACAATAACTCTTATTTAGACCGTCCATTTAAAATGAAGGGCTCAAATTGCAACAACATAGAGAATAGAGATCAAATGAATAAATGTTACGATAGCTAAACTACCCCTTAACAATAAGGATGGTTCGTCCCCTCTCCCAAAACAACAATTAAGGATAGTCGATCCATTTTTTTTTTTGGCAAAATAATGGTTCAGCCACTTTTAAAATGGCTATTATAAGTGACCGGATCACCTCTTTTAACCATCATCAAAGACTAATTCGGCACTCAAGTGATTACTTTTATGGAAAACTTCACTAAGGACCCCCAAACTTTCACCCGTTTTGAAAGACCCCCCCTAAACTTCAAAATCTCTCAATTTAGTCCCATAAACTTTCAATTGCTTTCAATTTGGACCCCTCCGTCATATTTTAAACGTCACATGACGTTGATACCCCTAACTTTTGTATAAAATTGAAACTTCTAAAACGTTTTTTTTTTTAAAAAAAAAAAAAAAAATCAGGGATATTTTGGTCCTTTTTTTTGAATTTTTAAAGGCTAAAATTAACGGAATGGTCCAAATTGAGAGCAATTGAAAGTTTAGGGAACTAAATTGAGAGATTTTGAAGTTTAGGGGGGTATTTCAAAACGGGTGAAAGTTTGGAAGTCCTTAGTGAAGTTTTCCCTTAGTTTTAAGTTATCGAAACTTTTTTTTTTTTTTTTTTGTTATAACGAAAAACTCTTTTTTTGTTAGTTTTAAGTGGTAGAAAATATTGACATCAATAATTTCTCTAATAATTATACCCTTAAAAAAAAAAAAAAAAGAATCACGACATTCTGTTACATGCTTAATTGCTCAAGCACGTAACGTATAAATAATAAATAAATAAGAGTAGTTCGAGGAACCTTAATACATTCTAAATCAAGAGCTAAATAATAATAATTTTTACTTAATTTCATAATGAACTTGGTGGTGTGTGTGACACTTCTACAACACATAAGAAATGGATACCAGAAGGATGTGAAACTTATTTATTGATACTCGTAGAATTTCTTTTAATTAATTGCTTTCATCATTTCCATTGAATAAACTCCACATCCTTTTGGATTCATCTCTTGGTAAAAGATTTGATACTTCAAGCATTTATAATATAAATAAAATACTAACAGGAATAAACTACTTATAATGATATCGTATTATCATTTTTAATGGGTGTACGTTCAATTAAATTTGTTTGCCCTTGGGTCACGTATTATCAGTTTCTAATATAATTTGGAGTTGTTTTGTCATTTTGGGTTGGATTTAGTATTCATACACTCATTTTCTTTTGTCGGGAAGGAAAAAGAGTAGTCTTTCAGTATATTATATTTTGTCATTTATGTGTGAAAATCATCTTCTTGATTATATGTCAAAAGGAAAAACAACTTGTATTTGTTTCCTAGCTACTCCTTATAGTCCATCACTGGCCCTTTGAGGCATTATTGTTAAAGTAGCTTTCAACCTAAAAATTATTTGAGAAGATGGTCTCGAAATTATTTTCGTTTTTCTTAAGGCTTTTTAGGGCTTTTTTTATTTTTTATTTTTATTTTATTTTAAGTATTATAATGTGACATAAAGATGAATGTAATCTTAAATGTTTTATATTTTTGGTTGTATGTTAATGTTTTTATTTTATAAGTTTTATCAAACAAAAACTCGGGCTCGGCTCGAATATTAAATGAAGCGTTTCGTGAACACAAATCTTAGCTCGAATATTAAATGAAGCTAGTTCGGCTCGACTCGGCTAAGCTCGTGAGCAGCTCGTATAAAGCTCGAATTGGTAGTTATTCACATAATTCTTCATATTAATATTAAAAATTGATGATTTTTTTTTTTTCCTAATAGCATCATTTGATTATAAAATGATGCATATCCTTTCTCTTCGAAACCAAGTGCCTTGTTGTATTGACTCGACCTCCATACTTCGCTAGCCAGACTAAGCAAATGCTCATTTGCAAACTGGCTTCTTGAGCCGTTTAAGAATACTTGAAGTTTAAATTTATAATAAAAAAATAAATTAAATTAAATATAAGAGCCAGCTTGTGAACTGGCTCGGCTCGGCTCGATTTATTATGAGCTCGATTTTTTTGACTCGTCCTTAAGCTCGGCTCGAGCTCGAGCTCGAATAAAATTTAAACAAGCCGAGCCCAAACAAGGAAAGCTCGCTCAAACTCGACTCGTTTACCCCCCTATTTGTGATTAGTGTATTTACATTTGATTAAAGCTTTTATATTTAAATTGCTCTTTTGATTTAATTTTTTAAGAATATTTATGGTTAATAATATTTACTGTTATACTACTGTTTCAGGAATGAAAAAATAAATTGTTAATTATATTTATATGTTTTAAACTAATTAAAATTTTGAATTATTTATTTATTTCGTAATTCGTTATATTCTTTAATTAAATTTTGTTCATTTTGTTTTTGAAAAAAAAAAAAAAAAATTGAAACCAAATTCCTGCTCCACCACTGGGTGTAATATGGTTTGTGTGCGTGCACGGTACTGAATCTCGCCAAGCAGAACATCACGAACTCGACAGGTCTCAAGGGTGTGATTCCTGACCCAAGCGTTTGAAAAGCCACGGAGATGCTTCGACACGTGTGAGAATGATGGAATGTGGACCGTCAATTGTGAATAAATGTGAAGTGTTCTGCAATAGAGGGTGGACTTGCCACACACCTAATCAACAAAGCTTTTTACCATTATTCAACGTCAACGGTTTAGATCTAACATTGTGGTCTTACTATTGCAAATCTATGGTCAACAATATTTCAAGCAAATTCCAACTTCTACACGCATTAAATAAGGCACACAATTCAACATCTGAAGCGACCGTTGCTCTGACCGAGGCTATGGTTTCTCAGTGCGTTTTGAATTTGTCAATGAAGCTATGATACGGCACCCTTGGCTACACTAATCTCTCTCGCCACATGTCTAGTAGATGATTGTCGATTGCATTCGCATGATCTGATGATAGAGCCAACGACTTAGATTCGGATTCCAATATTGGATAAGATGGGCATGCGTTAACACTAGATATCAATAACCATCAATGCGATTCGTTAGGAAATGTGTTTAATGCAATTTAAGAATAGAGTTTTATGTTCAGGTTATTTAAACGTTGAGCAATTATTATAAACATTTAAGGATACAAACTCAAATTTTATTTAAATAAGGAAATTGTTTTTTTCTTAGCATTTCCATATTTGGATTTGTAGAGATCTTTTATAATTCTAAGACTATAATTTAATATTAAATAATACATTAAATTTGTATTTAAGGGAATGTGTTTAATACAATTCAAGAATATAATTTTATGTTTTAGGTTATTTAAAAGTAGAGAAATTATTATGCACATTTAAGGATAGTTAAGGAAAATTTGGTAATAAATCTTCAATTAAAAATATTTACGCATTATTTTTTGTTTATGCCAGTTTAGTGCCCAAAACGAAATCGTTTTGGGCGCAAGCCGGATCCGAATAGCACAACCTAAATTGATGCCCTCGAGAGAATTTTTTTTTTAATATAATAAATGGGCTGTCAGCAACTCCGGATTTCTCGGCTTACTTTTTTGAGGCTCTGACTCCTTGTAGGCTGTAGCCGGCACTAGGGCCTTTGCTACTTGCCTTGCGTAATGCGTCACTCCGTTTCTCAGGCTACTAATTATTAAAAATAGAATCACTAATTTGGCCTCGTCTTAAACCCTAAAGAATCAAAACCCACCATATATAAACACCACTGTGAAACCTCTGTGAAACCCACCGACATAGTTCAGTTCAGACTTCAAAGAACTCACTTTACAAGGATGAAGAATAATATATACCAAAAGAAGAAGGAATTCGCTCACCAAAAGATGAAGATGAAGACTCTCCCGCAAGAGCTCATCGCTCAGATACTTTCCTTACTACCCGTCAACCCTCTGGTTCGTTTTCAATGTGTTTCAAAGCTGTGGTTCGCCCTAATCAACGATTCATATTTCATTAAGTTGCATCTCAATCGCTCCAAAGAACGCTTTCTCATTTTAGAAACCGATTATCCAGATGATTACTCCATGGTAAAGCTTTCCAACGAGGATCAGTTCGGCACGGCCGTGAAGATCAAACGACCACATTACAACTTAAAAAGCACGGAAATTGTAGGCTCTTGCAACGGCCTGGTTTGCATAAAGAGCTTCGACAATGAATCAGTCGAAAGGATTGTGATATGGAACCCATTAATCAGAAAATATAAGAAATTACCTCCTAAGCCTCTAGAAAAGTTTATTGCTAGAAGGCACTCAGCATTTGGATACGACCAGGTCAACAACGACTACAAGGTTTTAAGGCTTGTGAAGTTCTGGCCAAAGGCTTGGCTTGACCGTCAAAGGGATGAAAGAAGAATATATAGTCTCGAGGTATATAGTCTCAGAGAACACTCTTGGAGAATGGTTGAAGAAGAATGGCCTATTGAGGAACCGTATACAATATCGAACGAGGCGTGTTTCTCGAACGGTGCTTTTCATTGGGTGGTTACTTCTGATGAGACGAACTTAAAAAAGTACCATGTCACATTTGATCTCAGCACTGAAAAATTCAGAGTGCAAGCATTTCCTATTAATTCTTCTACCAAAGAGGATCTCGAATTGGTGGACTTGGGAGGATGGCTCTGTGCATTTTTTCCGCAACTCTGTGAAGTTTGGGTAATGAAGGAGTATGGGGTGTCCAGTAGTTGGACACTATTTTATACGGTGGAGCCGGCCTTTTCTAAATACCCTCCTTTTGTGTTCTCATACGACGGTGAAGAGGTTTTGACGGGAGAAATTTTAGGGCCAAACTCTAGAGCTGAATCCTTTTGTCTCTATTGGTATGACATAAAAATTAAGGAAGACACGCAGAATTGTTAAGATTGAGAATGTGCCTGATTTGTATGCGCCAGTTGTTTGTGTGGGAAGCCTCATTCTCCTTAATGATGCTGACGGTGACAATTATCTTCATTAAGGATGGCACGATGCATGCCAAGGTATATGTTTTTTTTTTTTTTTTTTTTTTAATGAGTATTCAGTTGAATTTGTTTGCCCTTGGGTCACGTATTATCAGTTTCTAATATAATTTGGAGTTGTTTTGTCATTCTGGGTTGGATTTAGTATTCATACACTCATTTTTCTTTTGTCGGGAAGGAAAAAGAGTAGCCTTTTGGTATATTATATTTTGTCATTTATATGTGTGAAAATCATCTTCTCATGATTATATGTCAAAAGGAAAAACAACTTGTATTTGTTTCCTAGCTACTCCTTGTAGTCCATCACTTGCCCTTTGAGGCATTATTGTTAAAGTAGCTTTGCACCTAAAATTATTTGAGAAGATGGTCTAGAAATTATTTTCGTTTTTCTTAAGGCTTTTTAGGGCTTTTTTTAATTTTAATTTTTTTTTTAAGTATTATAATGTGACGTAAAGATGAATGTAATCTTAAATGTTTTATATTTTTGGTTGTTTGTTAATGTTTTTATTTTTTGAGTTTTATCAAACAAAGTCAAAAACCAAAAACTATTCTTAAATTAAACTTGGTAAAATTAATGATAGTTTCCCCAAATGGTTATTGAATAATTATTTGTCCTATTCAAAATAAATTATGAAATTATGCCTTGTCATTATAACAAATTAATTAGCAGCATATTAGTTGGTAAAAAAGAAAAAACTTTAGCCTTTTTTTGATCTGCTAGTCTTTAGAATAATCAAATTGACGATCAAATTAATTTTCTGTCGTGTTCTAATTGTTTAGGGACGCAATAGTTCATCGTGGTGGTCCAATATACTAAATATCTTTGCACCAAAAAGTCAATCTTTTGCCTATGGGTTGTATGGGTTACATTCTAGTTATCCAAATGAATTAGGATCCATTTGAATTTTGCGATTCTAAGAAGTGTAATCTAAAAATGATGATTTTAAAATTTGAGATTTAAAAACACGATGACTTATTTTTTTTTTTTTATTTGGGTTCAACAGAGAAAAAATACTAGTTTATATTGGTCCAAATAATGAATGCTTTTTGTTGGTTGGATGGACCCAACTTAGTTATGTTCAACCTGTTGGGTTATCTCACATCGGTTGTGAAATGAGCTAATGGTCACTTTATAAGTGTGAGGTAAAATCTCACATCTTGAGCTAACTTTTGAAGTCTAGAGAGACCAAAGACTACTCAACACAACCTAATAGTAGTTTGGATTTTACAAATTGGGGGGGGGGGGGGGGGGGGGGGAGGATGGCCAAAGAGTTCATGAAGACACATGACCTTGCCTTTGCGTCGAGGCCAGATTTTCTTCTCCCTAGCTAGAATTATGTTCTATGGGGGCTCAGACATTGCCTTTTCTCCATATGGGAATTTCTGGAGGCAAATGAGAAAAGTTTGCGTTTTGAAAATCTTAAGTACCAAGAGGGTCCATATCATTCTCTGCTCTTAGAGAAGAAGACGTTCATAATCTCTTGACTCCATCCACTCATCTTCAGGATCTCTTTTTTTGAAGAATGTATTCTGAAACCTTTATTATCTCAACTGAGCTAGAAAAATCAGTAGGTGGAACTAAGTTCCTCCCTGCTTACAATACCACAAATACTGTGTGGAATAGAATCCCATTTTACAATACCCGTGACATGGTTCCTAGCCATAACAGCTAGAGCATGCGCAGCCCCATTGGCATCTCTGGTAACGTGAGTGAAACTCGACGTGGCCATCTTGTTAAGTCCTACTTTAATGTCTTCTATAAGGTGCCCGTATATGCTATTACATTGAGAAACCGAGTTTACCGCTTGCACCACCTGTAATGAATCCCCTTCAAACACCACATTCTGGAAATTCATCTCCTGGCTTAAAATGATGGCATGGAGAGCAGCCATTGCTTCAGCTACCACTAGTTCTGTATCAATATCCTGTTGTTTACTAAAGGCTGCCATAAATTTTCCCCTCTCGTCCCTTGCAATAATACGCAATCCAATGACTTTGTTTGTGTGGTTCATCGCCGCATCCCAGTTAATTTTAACTGAATTAGGAGGAGGGGGTTGCCATTTCACTTCCTCTGCCATCGCAGTGTTAACCTTCTAGTGAATGGGAGAGGCATTAGCCCTTCGGAACTCCTCAAGCCCACTCTCTGCTTCACACAATACTTGGTTGGGATGCTGGAACAAACCTTCGTGCACTAACTTGTTCCTGCGCATCCAAATCTTTCTCGCAAGAACAGAGAACAATTCGACCTCCCTCTTTTCACATCGCCTAATGACTTCTGAAAACAGTTGGATGAACGTCCCACCTCCTATAATGCACTTCTGTAATTTGGTAATGCTGCTACCCCACACATCATTCGCCGACGGGCATTCCCACATTATATGCATTACTGTTTCATTTTCCTTCAGACAGATTGGGCAGCTCTGCTCAGGACACACACCTCTGCGGAAGAGGTTAGCCTTAGTAGGAAGGAGATTGTGACAAGCTCTCCAAATGTACATCTTGACTGCCTGGGGAACGTCCATACTCCAGCATATCTTCCATACCTCCTCCTCTTTTACCTTTACCGAGCAGCTTGGCCGTTGGCTCTCCTTCAATTCCAACCCTAGGTGATAAGCACTCTTCACAGAGAATTCCTCATTTTTTGTGCATCGCCAAATCAATTTATCTCTAGGGAGGAATGGACTTATAGGAATATTTAGGATGGTTGAAGCTTCTGTACCGAGAAAGTGGCGCTCCACTATGGACTTCTTCCAAGTTTTAAGATCCTGATCTATAAGATCACACACCTGTAAATTTTTCAACAATTGATTCTTCGGTGATTGTACCCTGAAAGTCATTGGAGTAGGCAGCCAGCAATCCCTCCAGACACTGATATCCTTCCCATCTCCTACCCTCCATATGGAACCTCTTAGCAGAATCTCCTTTGAAGAAAGAAGACTTCTCCACGCTAAGGAGGGCCGCGATCCCAACTTTGCTTCAAAAACCTTTGTGTGTGGGAAATATTTTGCTTTCAAAATTCAGGCCACCAATGAGTTAGGATTTTCCATTATTCGCCATAGTTGTTTCGCCAAAAGTGCTAGATTAAACATTGTCAAGTCTCTAAATCCCATGCCCCCCTTTGCTTTCGAGACACCCATTCTCTCCCAACTCATCCAATGAATCTTGGATGTGTTTTCCTTGTGACCCCACCAGAATCGTTGCATAAGGCTGTTTAACTCTTTGCACAATGAAGTAGGAAGTAAAAACACACTCATACAGTATGTTGGTATTGCTTGAACCATTGCCTTTATCAGAATTTCCTTCCCAGCTTGTGATAGGAAATTAACCTTCCAATCATTGATTCGTTTCCACACTTTTTCCTTGATGCCCTTGAACGCTTTGGATCTTGATCTCCCTATCAATGTTGGGAGCCCCAGATATTTTTCATATCTGTCCGTTGCTTGTAACCCCGATAACCGGGTAATCTCCTCTCTTTTGGCCTCAGCAGTGTTGCGTGAGAAAAAGATCGACGTCTTATCCTTGTTTAATTTCTGTCCGTAGGCTTTCTCATATTTATCCAAGATCTTAGTGAGGCGTCTCCACTCCACCGAATTAGCCTTGCAAAATAGCAAGCTATCGTCCGCAAAGAATAGGTGGCTTAGTCGCGGCCCTTTCTTTGACGTTGGGACCCCTGTAATGACTCCCGTACTCTCCGCATGGGAAAGCATTGCACTCAAGGCCTCGGCACACAATAGAAACATATAGGGTGATAGGGGATCACCCTGCCTCAATCCTCTAGTTGGTGTGATATTGCCCACTGGTTTCCCATTCACCATAATGGAATAGGTGACTGAGCTAATGCATGCCATGATCAATTTAATCCAACTTGCGTCAAACCCCATTTTTGCCATTACCTCTTCCAAGAACCGCCACTCCACCCGGTCATATGCCTTGCTCATATCAAGTTTTATCCCCATGAAACCCACCTTACTCCACATTCTAGTGTGCATTGTATGCATAGTTTCGTAAGCTGCTAGAATGTTGTCAGTGATTAACCGCCCTGAAAGGAAAGCACTCTGATTCGGGATATGATTAAAGGCATAATTACTTTAAGCCTATTAGCCATTACTTTCGAGATAATCTTATACAACACGTTACAAAGGCTTATAGGCCTAAATTCAGCAACATTGTTCGGGTTTTTACACTTAGGAATCAAGGCAATATTAGTAGCATTAATCAAACCATGCATACATGAGGTTTAAAAAAAATGTAAGGCGACATCAAACCATTCAGGATCTCTAATCAATTTCAGTGAACGTATTTTCACTTTGACAAGTACTATTATTGTATGTAGAGCAGCATTCGGTAGCAAATGCAAAGACCAAGATGAATTTCTATCATTGACCAAGAAATTTATATCCTTGTCAGGACGCTTTGATCAGTTAGCTGATTTCTTCCCTTCACATAAATGTGTTCATTTTATTAGCAGGTTGAAAGCAAAACTATAGAAGATTCATTGGAAGATTGACAAGATCCTGGAGAATATCATCCATGAGCATAGGGAGAAAGAGATGAGTGCATCAAATAGCAAGTCCTTCCACGCCTTCAACAAAGTGGTACACTTGAGTTCCTAATCACAACCAACAACATCAAGGCCCATCATTTTGGTTAGTATTTCTGCTACAATCCAAATCATTCAAAAATAAATAATTCCCAACGACTCTGGGAATTAACATATTTTTCTTCAATTAAAAAGAATCTATAAATGTTTCTTGATAAATCACCGGTGTAGCAAAAGTTGTGTCCAAATCCATTGACTGATGCAGGAAAAGTTATATAAATGATGGCTAGGAATATTTTCTTTTTCCTTTTCTGTGTATTATTTTTCAGGGTCTAATAATAACATTTGGACTTTTTTATTTTTTTGGTTTTCTAATTAACTTTTGCACTTTTATATTCTTGGATTTTCATAGAGAATTTTAGAATTTGTTTTATATGCGCTTTTAAAGATTTTCTAGGATTAGAATTGGTAAGCTATAAAAAGGCTTATATTCAGGAGTGGAACCAGATTTTTTGCATTACGGGTCCGAATCTATGCAAATAGATAAATACATAGATATAATCTTTCAATGTGTGTGTTCTCGTTTATGTAAAATAAAAACTGACAAGTCTTAAACTTAATTTCATATTAAGTAATAAGTTATAACTGTATATAAAAGTTACATACCTATAAAGTGATGTTTAAAAAGAACTTTCTTTTCGAATATAAAAGTTTTCCTAATTTGCTATTGAGAATTTTTATAAAAAAATAAAATAAAATAATAATAATTATAATTTGGTATCTCCTTCGAATGATACTCGATGACGGTCTTTCATGGAATAAAATTCGTCTATTATTATTTCTTTAGAAAGTTACATTTTTTTTTTTTTGGGTGTCAAACCGAATTTCATTAAAATATAAGAAAGTTAGGACAGACACATTAAGCTAAGCAGCTTAGACAGATTAACCCAATCCAACCAAACTATAAACTCCTCAAAGAAGGTGCAGATGCAAGGCATCTGCGAATGCAGTCCGAGAAAACCCTTGTCGCGGCGCAATCTGATGGACAAAACCGTCAGGAGTTCGAATACTCCATAGAAGCATCTAAACAGACTTTCACAAAAGCTATGGAAATTTAGATGCACGATAATAGTGGACAAAAGGTTTCCGAAAAGAAAGGGAAAAAAAAATCCACAATACTTATGAGGAGTCTGAAACCTAATCGGATCGGGGTTAACAGAAAACAAAACAAACAAGTTACAGAATAGTAACACAACAGCGTTACAGAACATAAAAGCAAGCTAAAAAGCAAAGTAAAATGTCCAAAAACCAACAACGGTGGAGAAGTCAGAGGCGCTCGGGCCCACGAACTGGAGAGGGAACCAAAAGATTGGCGTAGGAGGTGGGTGGAGGTGGAGCGGCAAGAAAGAGGCCTCACATGCCGGCACGTGGGGGACACGCATTGGCGCGTGGAGGTCGGATGGGCGGATCGCTAGTGGCAGGCGTAGGCAGAGACAGCCAGGAACCCTGTGGAGTGGCTTGTGTGCATCCAAGACTTCTTGAAATCAAAAGAATAAGATTTTGAAAAAAAAAACATATCCAAAGATTTCAAGAAAAAAACTAAACCCAAACTTGGAGCAACTGAAGATGGTGATGGTCGAAGGTTTTGAGGTGGAGGATGGACCGTTGCAATGTTTGGACAAAGATAAGGCCTTCGAGGAGGCAGATAGGGTCTCCAAAGAGATGATTTTAGCCTCTGAGTAGGCTAGAAAGGGTGGGAGAGGGGAGAAAAAGGAAATAGAGAAAAAAGAGGGGGGCGGGGGGAGGAGGAGGAAGCATTCCTCCTCCAAGTCTGCCGAGAATGAGCTTGGGGGATTTAGAAAGTTACATTTAGGGGTGTGAAAAAGTCATCATTTGTCAAGACCATAGTATAGAAAATTATATTTTTGCATGGTCTTTAAAAATTTTTGGGTTGCCAAGGACGCCCCCAAAGTTTAAGGTAGGTCCACCCCTGCTTGTATTGAATCTCATTTTATCATTGAGATCACTAAGTTAACTCATTATGGATTTGTTTAATAAAAGAACAGTTTACTTTAGATAAATGCTATACACATCCCTCTCACACTACATAATTTTTAACATTAGATATATTTTGGATGAATGACTATTGAATTTTGTATTCAATGGTGATTTTTACTATACCACGTTGAAGAATGTGCATTTGGGACTGTGAGAATAAGAGTGGGTAGTATTTCTCTTCTTTTTTTTTTTTTTTGTTGTCAAGAGTTGGAGAGAGAAGAGTGTAACGGTGAGAAAACACGGAATTTAAATGGGCTAGGTGGTATAATATGACAAGCCTTCAAAGGAAAGAAAAAAAAAAAAAAATCCATGAGAAAGATCTTTAGAATCTAGTTACTCGAAATTAGTGTTCAAAGAAACTCTAAGGTTAATTATAGTACCCTCCTAATTTTATGTTACTTCCAAGAGAATGTAAGGAGCTATACGCAAAATTGATGGATATATAAGAAATTAATACCAATCAAAATCAAAGTTAAATGCATGGGCAATTGGAAGTAGGGGCGGACCCATTGTTGGCGATTCGTCCCCCCAAATTTTTTCAATTTTTCATAAATTCCCTTCAAATATACTAATTTTATAAATTTATTCCTCCAAAAATGATATATTTGTCCCTCATTTGTGCCCCTTTTTAATTTTTTTAATTTTTTAGTTTTACCCCCCAAAATAATATTTGTGTCCCCCCCCCCCCAAAAAAAAAAAATTACTTGTGTCCCCTTCTATTTTTTTTATTTTTTTTTAACTTTGCCCCCTCTTTCAACATAAAAAAAAAAAAAAAAAAAAAAAAAAAAAAAACCCAATTCATTTAGTTTCACTCTATATTCTAATTCACTTCTAATCAAAAACTTAATTTGGTTTGGGACTCTCATTGAATATGTGAAAGGAAAAGTTAAAAGATTTGAGTTCTTTCAGTGGCTTCTAATCAACAATCCTAACAATCAGTTTTTTCAGTGGTTATTTTGCCATCATTTAGATTTACAATATCTTTTTTGACATCACAAGTTAAATGGTTTAATCATTTATGATTACAAAATTGTTTGGGTTGACTCTTAACATTGTTGCTATTTGGGCTCTAGTTGATTGGTAGGAAAAAAAAGTTTACACTCAAATATACCTTTTTTTTTAAGACCTTTTATAGATTGTGTTTAATCTATTTTGCTTGTTTTTTTTGTTTTTTTTTTTTCAGCTATTTTGCTGCTTGTTTATACTATTGTGTACTTGCGATGATATAAGATTAAATGTAAGACTTTTATGCTTTATTTTATATAAACACGCACAAACACGTATAAAGAAATTATATGTATTTACGTGGTTTTTTATATTTACATAAGTTGCTCAATCCCAACCGCCCCCCCCCCCCCCCCCCCCCCCCAATTGGAAGAACTCTTGCATGTTGTTATGGTTCGGAGGTTTTCTAGAAAAGAAAAAAAAAATTCTAGAAAAAAAAAGGGAGTTGTTTGAATATATCCCACCCTTCTGGGATATACAGAAAGGATGATGTCATGCAGAATATTATTTAGCTTAGGCATTATTGGAGGAATTTAACTTTAATGTAGTCATGGCATAAAAGTAGTCTTTTGTAGCCGCCGATAGGAGATTGACACATCACTTAAAGCACAAAAAATGCATAAAACTATCGTACAACGTAAAACACTAAATTTTTTCTTATTTCTTTCTTCTTCCTTCCATTTCTTCTTCTCTCCCATTTCTTCTTTTTCCTTCTTCTTCCTTATCCTTGTCATTTAACAGAGAAAATGAGATTTTGTGGATCTCTTTAAGCTGATAAAATTCCTAAAGGCCTAAAGGGTTAACATTTCCTTCTAAGATTTAGTTTTGAATCAAAAAATAAATTTTGAGGCATTAGAATCTATTTTTTAGGCATTAAAATCTGATTTTTAGACTGAGTTTACGTTTTTCGATTGCGTTTCCTGTTGGGTTTGGCTTGCGATGAAGAAAAAAGGGGCTACGTTTTTTGGTTGGGCTTGGCCAGCGATAAAAAAGAAAAGGGCTGCTGTTTTGAGAACGTCTGAAGAAGAAGCGGCTGTAAAATAATTCTGTGTTTTCAATCCTATTATTTAAGATGAGTTCAGCTTATATGTCAAAAATGTATTAAGAACTATAAAATAGGCATTTTACGCACCAACCGTATGGTGGGGAGTCTCTTTCCCATATATCCAGGATGAAACCAAAGGATTTGGACATCACATGATCATAGAAAGTGTCTTTTACAGATTAAAAAAAAAAAAAAAGTGTCTTTTACAGAAGTCTCTAGTCCAAGCACGTGTCCGCGTTATGAGAAAATAGGGCTTTGCATATTGTTTTATTTCTCTCAACTTTTCCTGATGCATACATATTTCAAAAGATTTATTTGTTTGGAAATGCCATTTTTTGGTTTTGAATTCAATTCATTTTTGAATGAGTTTTTTTTTTAGTGTAAATATCAAGGAGAAAAAAGAGTTGAAATTATGTTTGAATAGTAATTGATAAAATTAAGTAAAAATTATAAAATTATATATAATTAAAAAAAATATTAAAAAAATTAATCAATTTTTTTAAAAAAAAATTATGAGAAATTTTGAACAACCTTTAGGGTAGCCAAACTATTACCGAAGGGTAGATCAGTCACCCCCCAGATATCTAAAGATGACTGAGTCACAATCAGAAATAGATCAACCACTCCGAAAACTAATGAAAATGGTCGAGCCTCCCTAACAGCGATTATGTCACCTCAAAAATTTCTTAGGTAGCTCAGACTAAGCGAACATAGTCATTATTCCTTCCTAGCACAAGGATTGACTACCCCGAAGTGAAAATTGGCGGCTTATGGAAGAGTCTCTAAGAAAAGTAAAAGATCATAATGGTTAGTTGACAGTTTGACATGATATGAATACTATTCGACCAGTCTTGAAAAGCCATCAAATATCTTTGACAGATTTTCCATGTTTTATACCACTGCATTTTCCAAGGTATATGTTTCTTTTCTTTCTTCCATTATATATAATTAAAAAAATATTAAAATATTAAAAAAAAAAAACAAAATTAATTTGTTTTTTTATTAAAAAAAAAATTAGATCAGAGATAGTCAAATTGCCACTGAAAGATAAATCAGTCACCCTAAATATCTAAATTAAAAGTGATTAAATTACCATCAAGAGGTGGATCAGCCACCCCAAAACTAATGGGGGTGGTCAAGTCACCCCCAAAAATTATTTGGGAGTGATTCAATAATTACTCGAACATGATCAATTCATTCCTAGCACATGGATTGACCACCCCAAATTCAAGGCCGCTAATAGAAGAGTCTCTAAGAAAAGTGAAAGATCCCCAATGGTGTAGTTGACAGTTTGACATGATATGAATATTATTCAACTAGTCTTGAAAAGCCATTAAACATCTTCAACTGATTTTCCGTGATTTATGCCACTGCATTTTCCAATATTGGACGCTAGTCACGCTACTATACATCACTGCCCTAGAAATATCACTATCACGCGCAAAGAGAACTTAGACCAGTTTCAGTAACTCTAACTAGTCACCCATCACTTTTTTTTTTTTAAAAAAAAAATCAGGTTAAATGAATAGCGAGGTTTGAATAATAAATTTTTAAAAAAAATACTCGGACCGGAATCCGACTTAATGACTTTTAAAATAAATAAATCACCTAGGATGACAGCAAACCCCCAAATGATTTATTTATTTTAAAAGAAATATTTTATGTGTGCGAGTGAAAGAGAAATTTTTTTATAATTTTTACGTCTAAATGATATGATTGTTGTAAATGTAAATTTTAGGTGTCAATATTTTTAAATTTAAAGATGTTTTACTGTTTATACATCACTATTTACACATAAAAGTCAACGTATAAATAATAATACTATTTACGTGCAAAATGTCACTATTCTATAAATAATATCATTTGAACATAAATGATATTACTATGATAGAGATGTTTTCTCTATCATATTACTATTCTAAAAACATCTCTATCATTATCAATGTCACCTTTTTTCTTGGTTTTTTTATGGTGTTGCATGACTCATTTCAATGGATGGTGAAGAGGTGGTACGAAAAGTCGAATGTTTCACCCCTATAAATTTGCAACTTAAATTTGTGGAACACTCACTTGTTTCTATCCTTTCTTTGATGGCGCTCCAATATTCATTAGCTATCACCACTTTCCTTCTTCTCCTCTCTTTGGCCTGGTTGTTAAAGTTATGGAAAAGATCCAAAGTTCAGAAATTGCCTCCAGGGCCATGGAAGTTACCTATTATAGGAAACTTGCACAACTTGGTAGGTAAGTCACTACCACACCATGTTTTAAGAGACCTAGCCTTGAAGCATGGACCCCTTATGCACCTAAAATTGGGTGAAGTTTCTACGCTTTTTGTGTCATCCCCCAAGATGGCCAGCGAACTCATGAAAACTCATGACCTTGCCTTTGTGCAAAGGCCACTACTTCTTGCCCCTAAAATTATAAGCAATGGTGGCACTGACATTTCCTTTTCTCCATATGGAGAGCTCTGGAGACAGTTGAGAAAAATTTGCGTTTCGGAACTCTTAAGTGCCAAGAGGGTCCAATCCTTCTCTTCTATTAGAGAAGAAGAGGTTCACAATCTCCTTGACTCCATCCACTCATCTTCAGGATCTGTAATCGACTTTAGTGAACATATTTTCACTTCCACCACAACTGTTTTATGTAGAACAGCATTCGGCAGTAAATGCAAAGACCAAGATGAATTTCTATCATTGGCCAAAAAAATAGTAGCCTACACAGCAGGCTTTGACTTGGCTGATTTGTACCCTTCACATAAATTTGTTCATTTGATTAGTCGGATGAAATCTGAGCTACAGAAGATTCATGCGAAGTTGGATAAGATCCTGGAGAACATCATCTGTGAGCACAGGGAGAACCGGATGAGTACTTCATCAGCAAAGACGGAAGATCTTGTTGACGTCCTTTTAGGCCTTCAGCAGAGTGATAAACTGGAGTTGCCAATCACGACCAACAACATCAAGGGCGTCATTTTTGTGAGTATTTCTGCTGCTACGATTAATCCTTGGGATCATCAATCCCTTATGTTTTCATCATCGTATTTTCTTTAATTTCTGCTATAACTGTTTCTTGATAAATCTCCACAATCCCAAAATGGTGTCCTATTCCATTAACTGATGCAGGAAAATTTATGTGATGGCCGGCTAAGGTTTTTGTTTTTTGTTTTCTTTTTTTACTTAGTTGCCGTAGATTAGAATAGAATTCATATAACCTACAAAGTGGCTCGTATTGAATCTTTCTTTTATCTTGGGCCATAAACGTGCCGAGTTTAAGAATTTTGACTTGGCTCGGCTTGCTAAGGAAAAAGACTTGTACGAACTAAACTTGTCCATTAGTCAAGCCGAGTACCTTATCAAGCGCTTCGCTCAACTCTGCTAATCAGAAAGTGAGAAAGAGAGATAACTTTGCGCAAGACTTCTTTCCATTCCATCTCCCGAAGCGGTCTCCCTCATATCAGATTTAATTTGTCCACGCGGTGTACTAAGAGTGGCCTTCTAGATTTACTTAAGAAAAGATAAAAGATAATGTTAGCCGTGTGAGAAAGTATGAAGCTTGCCTTGGACCCTTGTTATGCAGCATAAGTGTTACGTGTCAGTTATCTAGTGGTTGAGAATCTGAAAGATGAGTGGTAGTTGTAGCTTGGTATAATATGACCCTTGGATGATTGATTGCCAACACGGAAACCATTTAAAATTTAAAGTGAACAACTACACGGATAACAATGGATGTGTATTGTTTGTTTTAAATATATTTTTATGTATATAATTCATATATATTTATATGTTTCTTAATATATATTCGTTTATACTTAATATATATTGATTTTTACCATACAAACTATTTTTATTAATTAAACGAGTCGAATTTTATATGGATTTGTATCATTTAATAATTGAGTTTAATTTTGTGTCCACAAATGACTCATTTAATAACCGAGTCACGCACAAGCCGAACCCGAGCGAATTCACAGTTAGCTTTGTTCAATATCAGCCCTACCATGAAACATGTAACTTAAATTTTAGTTGTTCAAAAAGAATAAGCTTATAAAAATTTACCAAAATAATTATTTAACCATTTTTCTAATTTTTTTTTCCCAGGACATATTTACAGGTGGAACTGATACTTCATCAACTGTTGTAGTGTGGGCTATGTCAGAAATGATGAGAAACCCTAGAGTGCTGGAGAAGGTACAAGCTGAGATAAGACAAGCCTTCAAGGGGAAGATAAAAATCCAGGAGAAAGACCTTCAGAATCTAAGTTACTTGAAGTCGGTGATCAAAGAAACTCTGAGGTTACACCCTCCTGCTCCTTTGTTAATGCCAAGAGAATGTAGAGAGGCATGTGAAATTGATGGATATGAGATACCTGTCAAAACCCAAGTCTTTGTAAATGCATGGGCCATTGGAAGAGATCCTGCATATTGGCATGATGCAGAGAGTTTTATACCAGAGAGATTTGATAGTAGTTCAATTGACTATAAAGGGACTAACTTTGAATTTATCCCTTTTGGGGCAGGAAGGAGGATGTGCCCAGGAATTTTATTTGGTATAGCCAATGTTGAACTTCCTCTTGCTCAACTATTATACTGGTTTGATTGGGAACTCCCAGACAAGATGAAACCAGAGGATTTAGACATGACCGAAGCCTTTGGTGGTGTTGTCGAAAGGAAAAACCACTTGCTTTTGATTCCCACTTCTTTTAGTCCTTCACTTGCCCTTTAAGGCATGATCAGCTATTCACCAGCTCATTTAGCAAGAAGAATAAAGACAGTCTATTTTGGTGAGAAGTATGCTTAGTTGGCAAGAATAAAGTATTTTTCCATTAAGTAATTATGTAATCTCTAATTAGGAAAAATATGGGGAGAATATCCTTCTTCTCCATGTAATATTTTTCCTAATTATCCTTGATTATCCCAAGAGCTTTGTAAGGGGTCTTGGATAAGAACCATATGGTTATTGAATAAGAGGCAAGAGCAAGTTTTTTTTTTTGCATATTTCATCTTGTATGAAATTTTGGAGGCATTGGGTTTAGGTTTTTTTTATAAAACTTGCATAACAACATACTTCCAATGAAATTGTCAGTATAAAAGCATTTGAAAGAACAAGTTTTGCTTCCTCTTTGGCTTCTTTGTCTTGATTTTCTGTAACAAAGAGCTGGCCGATTTTGCTTCTTCTTTGCAGTCCTATAACGTTTTCTCGTGACAGGATTTGCTTTGTTTCCCTTTTATGTTCGTTTGCTTCAGCCTTGACTTGTTTCTCTTTTGGCTCCTATGCATTGCATGCTGAATATGTTCCATTTCGTAGGCTTCAATAAGACAAAGGTGTGTCTTGCCTTTTGCATTCCACACCCGCTAGCTCTTCTTTCTCTTCTTTTTCTTTTTTCTTTTTTCTTTTATCACTAGGTAGCTTCATAAAAGAGCATTATGTTATGAATGCATTCATGTATTTGGTAGATGACCATTTAGTTCCATCTCTTGGAATTCTACACATTCATATCATCTTTTAGAATTCTTATAACATCCATATAATACATTAATGTACATTCTTGTTTCATATTCTCCTTTTCATATTCCTTGACCTCCCATTATGATTCTATGCCTATAAAAGCGAGTATTGAGTTGTATGTAAATCACACAATAAGAAAGAAGAATAATACATAGTTCCTGAAGAACTAGTTTCACATATTGCAATATTTTATCTTGTCTTGTTATTTTCTTTAATTTTACAACACGTTATCAGCACGAAGCTCTAGCTAATTGTTGTGTTCTTTTGATCTTCAACATCAAAAGCTACCCGTAAGGTATTCTCAATTTATTGTAAGTTTCTTTAACATTTAGTAATCTTATTATGTATTTTGTTAATTAATATTCTAACAATTATTTAGAAATTTTTAGTGTTTTAAGAATCACATTATAACATTTGCATATTATGATCATGTGAGATTTATATGAACTAGAATGTTATCATACTAACGCTATGAATATGATATCTTATAATTTTATATGCCTGAAGCATATAAAAATTGAGTACCTTACGGTAAATGATCCATTGACCTTGTGAAATAATTTAAGGGAGTGATATGAGCACCAGAAGATAGTTATCCTCCCAAAAGCTCGTTATGATTTGATGTACCTGAAGTTGCAAGATTTCAAGAGTGACTAACTATGAACTCTTTAAAATCAGCTCACAATTAAAATTGTGTGAAGAAAAAGTCACTAATATGGATATGTTATAAAAAAAACATATACCACATTTCATGCCTCGAATGTGCTCTTGCAGTAGCAATATCGAGAGCGTAATTTCACAAGATATTCTGAACTGATATCTTGTCTTCTAGTGGCTGAAGAAAACAACGAGTTATTAAAGAAAAATTATCAATCTCGTCCGACGGGTTCTACACCATTTCCTGAAGCAAATGGAACCTCATTTCATGGTAATAAAGGAAACAATGTCGTGGACGTAGACGTGGTAAAAAAAAAAATATAGAGGTCAAGAGGAACGTACTCATAAATTTTACAAAAGAAATGCTTCATACCACCAGAAGTGGAACCACACTGAGGCAAAACAAAATGAAAACAAAGGTTTACAGAATAAACCTACAAAGTACTATGAAAATAAATGTTACATGTGTGATATGAAAAGATATTGGTCACGTACCTGTCGTACGCCTAAACATCTGGTAGACCTATATCAAGCCTCCATAAAAGAAAAGGAGATTGAAATGAATTTTGCTAATCACAGTAATCCTGAAGATTCTTCAATTTTTCTTAATACTCTAAATGAAAAGGGTAACATTTATCTTGATGTTTATGATTTCTTTGTAGACTCTAACACAAAAACTAACATTTTGATTGGTGATGAATATGCCTACAACAATTAAAATGTTTTCATTGTGTCTTAATCACAATATGTTTACATTGTCAAATTTAATTGTATTTTGTTATTTTCTTTTTTATTAATAAAATTTAATGTATATTTTGTTTATATATGGAGGTATGGGTCATATTGATGGAATGATTAATTCCAAGAGGATTGGTGAAGATTTGTGTCTAGCAGACAGCTGTACAACACACACAATTCTTAGAGATAAGAAATATTTTCAATACTTAATATTAAACAAAGCTAGTGTCAATACAATATCAGGTTCATCAAACCTTATCGAAGGCTTTGGAAGAGCGAATATTATATTGCCAAAAGGAACAAAATTTTGTATTGACGATGCTTTGTATTCTTCTAAATCTAGAAGAAATTTAATTAGTTTTAAGGATATTCGTCTAAATGGATATCATGTTGAAACCACTAATGAAGGCAGTGACGAATATCTTTATATTACTTAAATAATTTTAGGCCAGAAGCTCATATTGGAAAAACTGCCTGCTTTCTCTTCCGGGTTGTATTATACAACAATAAGAACAATTGAATCACATGTTGTGATGCACCAGAAGTGCTTTAATCCAAAGATGTTTATGCTTTGGCATGATCGTCTTGGACATTCGGGAACAATTATGATGTGTCGAATAATTGAGAACTCTCATGGGCATCCCTTAAAGAACCAGAAGATTCCTTTACCAAGTGATTATCTTTGTGCTGCATGTTCTCAAGTTAAACTTGTTATCAAACCATTTCTTTCTAAGGTAATTTTTGAATCTCCATTATTTTTACAAAGAATTCAAGGGGATATATGTGGGCTGATTCACCCTCAATGTGGGCCATTTAGATATTTTATGGTTTTAATAGATGCATCATCGAGGTGGTCACATGTTTGCTTGCTTTCTACTCGTAATGTTGCATTTGCTAGACTTCTTGCTCAAATAATTAGATTACGAGCACAATTTCCTGATTATCTAATTCAATCTATTCGAATGGATAATGCGGGTGAATTTACATCTCAAGCATTTTATGATTATTGCATGTCAATTGGAATTAATGTTGAACATCTTGTTGCTCATACTCATACTCAAAATGGTTTAGCTGAATCGTTTATTAAGCGACTTCAGTTAATTGCTCGACCTTTGCTTATGAAAACAAAATTACCAGTTTCTGCTTGGGGACATGCAATATTACGTGCTGCATCATTAGTTCGGATCATACCAACAGCTTACCAAAAATATTCCCCTTTGCAACTTGCATTTGGTCAACCACCAAATATTTTTCATTTTCGTATTTTTGGTTGTGCTGTATATGTTCCAATTGCGCCACCTCAATGCACTAAGATGGGGCCTCAACGTAGACTTGAAATTTATGTTGGTTTTGATTCTCCTTCTATCATTAGATACCTTGAGTCTTTAACTGGTGATATTTTTAAAGCACGTTTTGAAGATTATCATTTTGATGAAAACATATTCCCATCACTAGGGAGAGAAAAGTCGTTGCCAGAAGCACGACAAGAAATCACTTGGAATAATTCGACGTTATCTCATTTTGATCCTCGTACAAATCAATGTGAACTAAAAGTTCAGAAGATCATTCATTTGCTAAGTATTGCAAATCAATTGCCAGATGCATTTAATGACAACAAGAAAATAATTAAGTCTCACATTCCAGCTGCTAATACTCCAGCGAAGATAGAAGTCCCTGTAGGACAATCAATTAATAAAGCAGCAAATGAGTCTAAGGCACGCCTGAAGCGTGGAAGACCTATTGGTGCAAAGGATAAGATTCCCCGGAAGAGAAAAGCACAAGGAAATGAAATCGGCGCTCTTGAAGAGGCCTTACCCACAAAACAGGCAACGAAAATTGATTCATCCAAACTTTCTGTACAAAATTCTCTTGAAAATGAATCCCCTGAAGAGGAACCTCTTGAAGAGGAATCTCCTGAAGAGTAACCTCCTAAAGAGGAACAGGTACCTGAAAATAATGAGATCTCAATAAATTATGTAAGTACAGGAGAAATATTGGATAGAAACAAAATTGTTGTCGACAACATATTTTCATTTAAAGTTGCATTTGACATTACCAGAAGTAATGATGATATTGAACCACAAACCGTCGAAGAATGTCGACGTAGAAATGATTGGCCAATGTGGAAGGAAGCAATTCAAGCAGAATTGAACTCACTAGCAAAACGTGAAGTATTTGGACCTGTAGTCCAAACACCTGAAGGTGTATCGCCTGTTGAATACAAGTGGGTATTTGTACGAAAACGTAATGAGAAAAATGAAATTGTGAGAAATAAAGTAAAACTTGTTGCACAAGGTTTCCTGCAAAAACCTGGTATTGATTATGAAGAAACGTATTCCCCTATAGTGGATGCAATTACATTTAGATTTTTGATTAGCTTGGTAGTTACAGAAAGTTTGGATATGCGTTTAATGGATGTGGTTACAGCATATTTATATGGATCACTTGATAATGACATATATATGAAAATCCCTGAAGGATACAAAATGCCTGAAGCATATAATTCGAAATCCTGAAGTATTTACTCTATCAAGCTACAAAGATCTTTATACGGGTTAAAGCAATCCGGACGCATGTGGTACAATCGTCTTAGTGAATATCTATTGAAAGAAGGATTTGGGAATAATTCAATTTGTCCATGCGTTTTCATTAAGAAATCAGAATCCGGATTTGCTATCATTGCAGTTTATGTAGATGATTTAAATTTTGTTGGGACTCCAGAAGAGCTCATAAAAACTGCCACGTATTTAAAAAAAATGAGTTTGAGATGAAAGATCTTGGAAAGACAAAATTTTGCCTTGGTTTACAAATTGAACATTTTCCAAATGGAATTCTTGTTCATCAGTCAACATACACAGAAAAAGTCCTGAAGCACTTTTATATAGAGAAAGCTCATCCTTTGAGCACTCCAATGGTTGTTCGGTCACTTGATGTGAAAAAGACCCTTTTCGCCCTCGAGAAGATGACGAAGAAATTCTTGGTCCTGAAGTACCATATCTTAGTGCAATTGGTGCTCTAATGTATCTTGCAAATTACACACGACCTGATATAGCATTTTCAGTTAATTTATTAGCAAGATACAGCTCTGCACCAACTCAAAGGCATTGGAATGGGGTCAAACATGTTCTACGTTATCTTCGTGGAACAGCTGACATGGGATTATTTTATTCAAAAGGTTCAAATTCACAATTAGTTGGATATGCAGATGCAGGTTTTCTTTCTGATCCGCATAAAGGTAGATCTCAAACAGGATATCTATTTACATGTGGAAGTACTGCTATTTCATGAAGATCTTTCAAGCAAACACTTGTTGCTACTTCTTCAAATGACTCAGAGATTATTGAAATTTATGAAGCAAGTAGGGAATGCATATGGCTAAGATCAGTAATTCAACACATTCGAGAAAAATGCGGTTTATCCCCAATCAATGATAGCCCGACAATATTATATGAAGATAATGCTGCTTGTATCACACAGATCAGATGAGGATATTAAAGGTGATAGAACCAAACATATTTCACCAAAGTTCTTTTATACACATGAGCTCTAGAAGAGTGGTGATATTGATGTCAAACAGATACGATCAAGTGACAATTTGACAGATTTTGTAACATCCCCAGCCCGTTAAGGCTGAGTTTGCCACTTTTCTTCTTTTACAACAAAATTCTTGCAAAGATCTATAAGGTCTATCAGAGTACTTGATTTTAAAGGATACGATAAATGTATAAAACATTATTCAAGAGATTTTATTACAAGCGAAATTAGAAAACATTAAACTTGAGTTGCAGAATATCATATTATTACAATAACTTATATGAAAAAACTTTGAAAATTAATAATTATTCCCGTCCCCATTCCGGCCTCCTATTCCAGCATCCTTTCTACCTGAAAACAAGAAATAAAACTGAATGAGCCCAAAGGGGGCCCAGCAAGTAAAATCCACAACCATAAATAGTTTTACTCCTTGTTCTCAGTTTTTGAAAATCATTTTCGCAAATAAATATAATTCTAGCCATAATAATATCTGTATGTACGGTTGCATCTCCCGTAACATATACATACTATTACATCTAGTAATAGATCATCGTTGTAAATCATCTTTATAAATCATCATCATAATGCATCATTATAAATAATCTCTGTAAATCATCATAGCATATCATCGTTGAAAATATAGTATCATTTTCTCATAATAAGGCCCATGTACACTATTACCCCTGTGCACGAGGGTTGCGGGTCCTTGTGACCATGGCACTGAACTGTGGCCTCAGCCATGCCCGACCGTCAATTAACTCTTTCTTGGTGCACTCAACGGTCTAGTTGATGGAATACCACCTTCTGGCATAGCCTCCTTCAGTGGTTTCGCCTCCATCCGAGTATCGGTACCGAACTCTCATCTTATCTTATCTTGGGGCCAAAAAATACTCTCCTCCATACATGTGCCCTCATTTCATAAACATTTATCTCATCTCTTGTACTTTTCTTTGTACTTCTTTTGATGCATCTTAGGGCAACATGTAGGAGGGTTTATCATCTTTTTTCTTTCTTATAATCATCATCATTTCTCAACTTTCTTTTCTTAAAATGGAAACTTTTCCAAATATAAACTTGTTGTACTTAGAAAGCGTTTAAAGAAATAGAAACTTTCTAGATAATTCATTTAGAAATCCTTCATGCATGCAACATAACTTCATAATACGTAAATAAAATAATCATTTACAATTTACTAAAGAATGAATAAATAGCATGACATGAAGTAACTTTAGAAGGGGTAGTGAATTTACTTACCTCTAGACTGAAACTAGAAGTGGTATGAAGGAATCTAGTTGCTCCAATATGACTAACACCACTAGTATAACTTTTGAAACTAATTTCTAAAGTCCGCTATCTCTTGTGTTCTTTCTTTCTTGTAGCGCTTGGTCTCGCCCTTTCTCTCTCTGTTCTGAGTAAACACTCTTAGAAAGAAGAAAGACCGAGTAAAAAGCGGAAGAAGGAAGAATATATGCAAGAGATGGGAGAGGAGATGAGTGGTGAAAATTCTGAAGGAGAAGAGCTCTATTTATAGGAGAAAATCAAACACTATTCTATCGTCAATTTACAATTATACCCTCATTTTACTATTCCACCAACCCTATACTATTTCACCAACCCTATACTATTCTACCTTCAATTTACAATTATACCCTCATTCTATCTTCAATTTACAATTATACCCTCATTTTACTATTTCACCAACCCTATACTATTTCACCAACCCTATACTATTCTACCTTCAATTTACAATTATACCCTCATTCTATCTTCAATTTACAATTATACCCTCATTCTATCTTCAATTTACAATTATACCCTCATTCTATCTTCAATTTACAATTATACCCTCATTTTACTATTTCACCAACCCTATACTATTTCACCAACCCTATACTATTTCACCAACCCTATACTATTCTACCTTCAATTTACAATTATACCCTCATTCTATCTTCAATTTACAATTATACCCTCACTTTACTATTTCACCAACCCTATACTATTTTACCAATTACCATTCTCTAATTACCACTCTCATAAATTTTCCAAGAATTAAAACCCTTAGCTACAATGGATATTAAAATAACATCATTATCAAAATAATCTATTTAAATAGCTTTGAAAATTCTGGGACACTACAATCTTCCCTCCTTATTAGAATTTCGTCCTCGAAATTAAAACTTTAATTATCACTATATCCATGAATTTAGATTCTATCATATTCATCAATCAAATAATAATTATGCTATTCTACGTACTTCAACCATAAAATAAGACTTTACAGGAAACTTACTCAAACAAATGAGGGTATTTGTTACGCATGCTTTCTTCCAGTTCCCATGAAGCTTCCTCTGTTGAGTGATTGTTCCACAAGACTTTCACTACTGATATACTTCTGTTTCTAAGGACTTGATCCTTTCTGTCGAGTATTCTTGTTGGTGTCTCCTCGTAAGTCATGTTGGGTTGGATTTGAAGGGGTTCGCTTTCTAAAACATGTGTTGCATCCGGAACATATTTCCTCAACATTGATATATGGAATACGTCATGAATCTCACTTAAGTTCGGGGGTAATGCCAAACGATAAGCTACCGCCCCAACTCTCTCAAGAATTTCAAAAGGACCAACGAACCTAGGACTCAACTTCCCTTTTCTTCCGAATCGCATTACTCCTCTCATAGGAGTAATCTTGAGGAAGACTTTTGTGCCAACTTCAAATTCTAGCTCTCGTCGTCTCGCGTCAACGTAACTCTTTTGTCGACTTTGAGCTGCTGCTAATCTCTGCTTTATTACTGTTATCTTCTCGCACGTATCTTGGATGATTTCTGGCCCAAGTAGTTTCCGCTCTCCTACTTCGTCCCAATATAGTGGCGACCTACACTTTCTCCCGTACAAGGCTTCATAAGGTGCCATATCGATGCTTGCGTGATAACTGTTGTTGTAGGCGAATTCTATCAACGGAAGATATTGGATCCAGCTCCCCTTGAAATCAAGAACACACAATCGCAGCATGTCTTCCAAAGTTTGAATTGTTCGTTCCGTCTGCCCGTCGGTTTGAGGGTGGAATGCTGTACTGAAAGTTAGCCTTGTACCCATTGCCTCTTGTAAACTCCGCCAAAATCTTGAGGTAAATCTTGGATCTCGATCTGACACAATGGATACGGGAACTCCATGTAGTCGTACGATCTCCTTGACATAGAGTTCTGCGAGCCGATCCATACTGTAATTCATCTTGATCGGTAGAAAGTGTGCAGTTTTAGTTAACCGATCAACAATGACCCAAACCGCATCTTGACCACTTTGAGCCTTGGGAAAACCAGACACAAAGTCCATCGAAATACGTTCCCATTTCCATTCAGGAATAGGGAGAGGTTGTAAAGGCCCTGCAGGTCTTTGATGTTCTGCCTTAACTTGTTGACACGTCAGGCATCGTTCCACGTATTGCGCGATATCCTTCTTCATTCCATTCCACCAATAGCTTTTGCGTAAGTCTCGATACATCTTCGTGCTTCCCGGATGGACTGTATATAAGGATTGATGGGCTTCTGACAAGATGACCTTCTTCAGCTCTGCATTATTGGGAACGCACACTCGGTCACGAAATCTTAACACTCCATCCTTGGAGATCTGAAAATCTGGTTGTATCCCTTTCTCCACTCCTTCACGAATTATAGATGACTCGCTGTCTGAAAGCTGTGCTGTCTTGATTTGTTCCAATAAGGTTGACTCCAAGGTTAGGCTGCTCATGCAAGATTGAACTATCTCTATTCCTTCTTTGTCCAGGTCAAGGAGTAACTTCTGTTGCATCGTGAATGTGGCCGATAATGTTCCCTCCGTGGTTCTTCTGCTGAGGGCGTCAGCGACTACATTCGCCTTTCCAGGATGGTAGTTGATCTTACAGTCGTAGTCGCTTAGTAGTTCCAACCAGCGCCTTTGTCGCACGTTGAGCTCCTTTTGGGTGAAGAAATACTTCAGGCTTTTGTGATCTGTGAAGATTTCGCAATGCTCTCCGTACAAGTAATGTCGCCATATCTTTAAAGCAAAGACTACTGCTGCTAGCTCGAGATCATGAGTTGGGTAATTGCGTTCGTAAGTCTTCAATTGTCTTGAGGCGTAAGCGATAACCTTCCCTTGTTGCATCAGCACGCAACCCAAGCCTTTAAGAGAGGCGTCGCTATAAATTACAAATCCACCAGTCCCTGATGGAAGAGTGAGAACTGGTGCGGTGACTAGCCGTCGCTTCAGCTCTTGGAAACTTCGCTCGCAATCCTCCGTCCACTGGAATTTTTCATTCTTTCTTGTTAATCTGGTTAATGGTGTTGCCAGCTTAGAAAATCCTTCTACAAACTTCCTGTAGTAGCTAGCAAGTCCTAGGAAACTTCGTACTTCATGGGCATTTGTCGGTTGTACCCAATTGACTATCGCCTTCACTTTACTTGGATCCACTGCTATTCCATCCTTGGTGACCACGTGTCCCAAGAAAGTCACATGGTCTAACCAAAATTCACACTTTTTGAACTTCGCATAAAGTTGTTGCTTCCTCAAGATGTTCAACACCATTCGCAAGTGCTCTTCGTGTTCCTCCCGAGTCTTTGAGTAGATTAAGATGTCGTCGATAAATACTACCACACATCGGTCAACAAGTTCTCGAAATACTCGATTCATCATGTCCATAAATGCAGCTGGAGCATTAGTTAAACCGAAAGACATTACTAAGAATTCGTAATGTCCGTACCTTGTCCTAAACGCTGACTTTTGTACGTCCTCCTCCCGAATTTTGAGTTGATGGTAACCGGAACGAAGGTCAATCTTAGAGAATACTTGCGACCCTTGGAGTTGATCGAAGAGATCATCAATCCTTGGGAGCGGGTATTTATTCTTGATTGTAACCTTATTCAATTCCCTATAGTCAATACATAATCGCATCGATCCATCCTTCTTTTTCACAAATAGAACAGGTGCTCCCCACGGTGATACACTCGGACGAATAAAACCTTTGTCGAGTAGTTCCTGTAGTTGATCCTTGAGCTCCGCGAGTTCTCGTGGTGCCATCCGATAAGGAGCCTTGGATATGGGTGCGGTGCCTGGAAGTAGGTCTATAGTGAATTCGATTTCCCTATTGGGAGGTATTCCCGGCAATTCATCCGGGAAAACGTCTGTAAATTCCCGTACAACGGGTATCTCTTCGACTTTTGCTTCCGCTTTCTCCTCTGTTACGCATGCCAAAAATCCTAAACAGCCTTTCCTAATTAATCGAGTTGCATGCACTGCGGATATCAACTTAGGCGTGTTGATAGTTCGATCTCCATAAAATTTGAATTCTTCATTTCCCGGCGGTCTAAACATTACCTCCTTGTGGAAACAATCCACGCACGCATGGTACATAGATAGCCAATCCATTCCTAAGATCACATCAAACCCGCTCATCTCGAATATTACAAGATTTACTGGCATGACATGACCTTTAATTGATACAGGACAACGTCTAACTACCGAGGTACATACGACTGTCTCTCCTACAGGGGTAGCCACTGCTAAGCTTACATCTAATGATTCTAGCTTTAGGTTACTTGCTTTAGCAAAGGAGTATGAAACAAATGAGTGCGTTGCTCCAGGATCAAAAAGAACGGAAGCTATACCATTAGAAATAGGGAGGGTACCTGCCACCACTTCATTGGACGCTGATGCATCACCAGGCGTTAGAGCATAAACCCGAGCAGTTGCATGGTTCTTCTGTTCCTCAAGGCGTTTCTGACCGCCTTGGTTGTTGGGAGGGGCCTTGCAATCTCGTTGGATATGTCCAGGTTTCCCGCATTTGTAACATACCAGCTGCCCAAACAGACAGTTTCCTGTATGAGGCCTTCCACATTTCTGACATGGTGCACGGTGACCGCCATTTCCTAGTTGACGGGGGTGTTGTGGTGTAAAATTTCTTTGTGGGTTTTGGTGAAATCTCTTCTTACTGGATTGCTCTCCTGAGTGGTTCCATTGTGAGGCATTTCTCTTTTTCTGGTGGGAATACCCAAAATCTGCATTTTGGTCGGAATACCCTGAATTTGCATTCTGGGTCTGCTCGATTATTGCAGCTTTGTTGATGAGGTCTGATAAGTTTCCAATCTGGAATCCTACCACAAGGTTCATAATGCGTGGTTGCAGTCCTCTTTCAAACTTCCTCGCTTCTAGCTCTCCAGTTGACACGAGATAAGGGGCAAATCGTGATAGTTCGATGAATTTGGCAGCATATTGTTCTACCGTCATTGACCCTTGAACTAGGTCCGTAAATTCCTGGGCTCTGGCTTGTCGAACTGTTTGAGGAAAGAATCGTTCATAAAATTCTTTCTTGAATTCTTCCCAAGAAATGGAATCCTCTTCCTTTATTCCTAGCCGGCTTCGTACTTGTCCTTCCTTGGTTTCCCACCATCGATTTGCTTGACCATTTAGGAGGTAAGTAGCATACCTAACCATCTTATTATCGGCGCAGTCCATTACTTTTAGCAGCCTTTCGGTTTGCAGAAACCAGTTTTCTGCAACTTCTGCACCTGCCTTTCCTTCAAATGTAGGGGGTTGCTGCCGACGAAACCTTTCAAACGTGCAAGCTTGTTGTCCTTCGCTAGTGGATCCGTTCCCGCGTCGGGCCTCTTCTAGCAGGTTCACGAGAGTAGTTGCCAACGTTGCTATAGGTCTTAACTCATGGTTTATGATAGCATTTTCTCCACTTCCGGAGTCGTCGAACTCGGTGTTGATTTCTTGGTTATTGTGATTTGGGGACGCCATTTCTTCACAATCGATAATATAACAATCATTAAACGATTTAGACAAGAATCTTATATTATCTAGTAGTGACTACCACGACTAACTCTACTTGGCCGGAATGTGGCTTCCCATTAACCCCTTTTTTTTTTTTTTGAAAAGTCTGCCAGAACCTTATAACCTTTGCTCTGATACCAAAATTGTAACATCCCCAGCCCGTTAAGGCTGAGTTTGCCACTTTTCTTCTTTTACAACAAAATTCTTGCAAAGATCTATAAGGTCTATCAGAGTACTTGATTTTAAAGGATACGATAAATGTATAAAACATTATTCAAGAGATTTTATTACAAGCGAAATTAGAAAACATTAAACTTGAGTTGCAGAATATCATATTATTACAATAACTTATATGAAAAAACTTTGAAAATTAATAATTATTCCCGTCCCCATTCCGGCCTCCTATTCCAGCATCCTTTCTACCTGAAAACAAGAAATAAAACTGAATGAGCCCAAAGGGGGCCCAGCAAGTAAAATCCACAACCATAAATAGTTTTACTCCTTGTTCTCAGTTTTTGAAAATCATTTTCGCAAATAAATATAATTCTAGCCATAATAATATCTGTATGTACGGTTGCATCTCCCGTAACATATACATACTATTACATCTAGTAATAGATCATCGTTGTAAATCATCTTTATAAATCATCATCATAATGCATCATTATAAATAATCTCTGTAAATCATCATAGCATATCATCGTTGAAAATATAGTATCATTTTCTCATAATAAGGCCCATGTACACTATTACCCCTGTGCACGAGGGTTGCGGGTCCTTGTGACCATGGCACTGAACTGTGGCCTCAGCCATGCCCGACCGTCAATTAACTCTTTCTTGGTGCACTCAACGGTCTAGTTGATGGAATACCACCTTCTGGCATAGCCTCCTTCAGTGGTTTCGCCTCCATCCGAGTATCGGTACCGAACTCTCATCTTATCTTATCTTGGGGCCAAAAAATACTCTCCTCCATACATGTGCCCTCATTTCATAAACATTTATCTCATCTCTTGTACTTTTCTTTGTACTTCTTTTGATGCATCTTAGGGCAACATGTAGGAGGGTTTATCATCTTTTTTCTTTCTTATAATCATCATCATTTCTCAACTTTCTTTTCTTAAAATGGAAACTTTTCCAAATATAAACTTGTTGTACTTAGAAAGCGTTTAAAGAAATAGAAACTTTCTAGATAATTCATTTAGAAATCCTTCATGCATGCAACATAACTTCATAATACGTAAATAAAATAATCATTTACAATTTACTAAAGAATGAATAAATAGCATGACATGAAGTAACTTTAGAAGGGGTAGTGAATTTACTTACCTCTAGACTGAAACTAGAAGTGGTATGAAGGAATCTAGTTGCTCCAATATGACTAACACCACTAGTATAACTTTTGAAACTAATTTCTAAAGTCCGCTATCTCTTGTGTTCTTTCTTTCTTGTAGCGCTTGGTCTCGCCCTTTCTCTCTCTGTTCTGAGTAAACACTCTTAGAAAGAAGAAAGACCGAGTAAAAAGCGGAAGAAGGAAGAATATATGCAAGAGATGGGAGAGGAGATGAGTGGTGAAAATTCTGAAGGAGAAGAGCTCTATTTATAGGAGAAAATCAAACACTATTCTATCGTCAATTTACAATTATACCCTCATTTTACTATTCCACCAACCCTATACTATTTCACCAACCCTATACTATTCTACCTTCAATTTACAATTATACCCTCATTCTATCTTCAATTTACAATTATACCCTCATTTTACTATTTCACCAACCCTATACTATTTCACCAACCCTATACTATTTCACCAACCCTATACTATTCTACCTTCAATTTACAATTATACCCTCATTCTATCTTCAATTTACAATTATACCCTCATTCTATCTTCAATTTACAATTATACCCTCATTCTATCTTCAATTTACAATTATACCCTCATTTTACTATTTCACCAACCCTATACTATTTCACCAACCCTATACTATTTCACCAACCCTATACTATTCTACCTTCAATTTACAATTATACCCTCATTCTATCTTCAATTTACAATTATACCCTCACTTTACTATTTCACCAACCCTATACTATTTTACCAATTACCATTCTCTAATTACCACTCTCATAAATTTTCCAAGAATTAAAACCCTTAGCTACAATGGATATTAAAATAACATCATTATCAAAATAATCTATTTAAATAGCTTTGAAAATTCTGGGACACTACAGATTTATTTACCAAAGCATTATCAACTGCAACATTTAAGAAGTTGGTGAATAACATTGGAATGCGCCGACTGAAGGATCTTTCATCATAAACAATTGAAGCTCTTTATGCTAATGAGGGAGAGTAAAATGATTATGCTGATTGAACTCTTTTTCCTTCGCTAAGGTTTTTCCCACTGGGTTTTCCTTTGCAAGGTTTTAATGAGGCAATCCTAAAGCATACGAAGGCACACAAGAATATTGTACTCTTTTTCCTTCGCCACAGATTTTTTCCCACTGGGTTTTCCTTGGCAAGGTTTTAACGAAGCATATTCTTAGTGTATGGTCATCTAAGGGAGAGTGTTATGAATGCATTTATGTATTTGGTGGATGACCATTTAGTTCCATCTCTTGGAATTCTACACATTCATATCATCTTTTAGAATTCCTATAACATCTATATAATACATTAATGTGCCCTCTTATTTCATATTCTCCTTTTCATATTCCTTAACCTCCCATTATGATTCTATGCCTATAAAATAGAGTATTGAGTTGTATGTAAATCACACAATAAGAAAGAAGAATAATACATAGTTCCTGAAGAACTAGTTTCACATATTGCAATATTTTATCTTGTCTTGTTATTTTCTTTAATTTTACAACACATTACTATTAATGGGTCTCAATTAATCTCGTTTTTTTTTTTTGTTTTGTTTTGTTTTTTTCTCATTAAAGAGCTAATTTTCTTCTTGCAAATCTGAAATTTTCTCCCTCAATGTTCTCTAGAAATACAAAATTTTCACTTGCTTTTTTAAACAACTTTTATCGCTACAAATTCCACCGACTCCTACAAAAGGTTAATTTGTTGCATTAATACATCATTTGAGGCTTTGAGCTCAAGATTAGTAATTAGAAAAATAGTTCACACCGGTGAGGTATTGTACCGTGTTCAATGAAGAAATTAATAACTAAATAAATAAATAATGGAAATAAAATAGAATAGAGACAAAAGATTTTACGTGTTCGGTCTATAACCTACTTCTACAAATAAAGTTGAAATACCTACATTATATTCTTATTGCTTGATTGATATTACAATGCAAATACTCCTATTTATAGGAGAATTGAAATAACTAGATAAGTATGATAATCAAATCTGATTAATTTGATTACCATCAAACCTAATTACAATTACTCTTCTATAAGGTAAATAATATACAATATCAATTTAATATATTTCATTCAATGTAGGAAATATATTCTCTAACATACAATAACTCTTATTTAAACCGTTCATTTAAAATGAAGGGCTCAGATTGCAACAACATAGAGAATAGAGACCAAATGAATAGATGTTACGATATCTAAACTACCCCTTAACAGTAAGGATGGTTCGTCCCCTCTCCCAAAACAACAATTAAGGAATAGTCGATTCCTTTTTTTTTTGTTGGCAAAATAATGATTCAGCCACTTTCAAAATGGCTATTATAAGTGACCGAATCATCTCTTTTAACCATCATCAAAGACTAATTCATCACTCAAGTGATTAGTTTTAAGTTATCAAAACTTTTTTTTTTTTTTTTTTGTTATAACAATTTTTTTTTTCTTTGTTAGTTTTAAGTGGTAGAAAATATTGACATCAATAATTTCTCTAATAATTATACCCTTTAAAAAAAAAAAAAAAAAAGACGAATCACGACATTCTGTTACATGCTTAATTGCTCAAGCACATAACGTATAAATAATAGATAAATAGGAGTAGTTCGAGGAACCCTAATCCATTCTAAATCAAGAGCTGAATAATAATAATTTTTACTTAATTTCATAATGAACTTGGTGGTGTGTGTGACACTTCTACGACACATAAGAAATGGATGTCAGAATGATGTGAAGCTTATTTATTGATACTCGTAGAATTTTTTTTAATTAATTGCTTTCATCATTTCCATTGAATAAACTCCACATCGTTTTGGATTCATCTCTTGGTAAAAGATTTGATACTTCAAGCATTTATAATATAAATAAAATGCTAACAGGAATAAACTACTTATAATGATATCATATTATCATTTTTAATGAGTATACGTTCAATTGAATTTGTTTGCCCTTGGGTCACGTATTATCAGTTTCTAATATAATTGGGAGTTATTTTGTCATTCTGGGTTGGATTTAGTATATATTCATCCACTCAACTTCTTTTGTCGGGAAGGAAAAAGAGTAGTCTTCCAGTATATAATATTTTGTTATTTATATGTGTGAAAATCATCTTCTCATGATTATATGTCAAAAGGAAAAACAACTTGTATTTGTTTCCTAGCTACTCCCTGTAGTCCATCACTTGCCCTTTGAGGCATTATTGTTAAAGTAGCTTTGAACCTAAAAATTATTTGAGAAGATGGTCTCGAAATTATTTTCGTTTTTCTTAATGCTTTTTAGGGATTTTTATTTTTATTTTTTTAAATATTATAATGTATTCATAATTTTAAATGTTTTATATTTTTGGTTGTTTGTTAATGTTTTTATTTTTTAAGTTTTATCAAACAAAGCATATGGAAGTGTTTAATAAAATGTCGTAAAATTTTGTTTACTTCTCAAAAGCCAAAAACTATTCTTAAATTAAACTTGGTAAAATTAATGATAGTTTCCCCAACTGGTTCTGGAATAATTATTTTTCCTACTCAAAATAAATTATGAAATTATGCCTTGTCATTATAACGAATGACACACGCGCGGTACTCTTAAATTAATTAGCAGCATATTAGTCGGCAAAAAAGAAAAACTTTAGCCTTTTTTGATCTGCAGCTAGTCTTTAGAATAATCAAATTGACGATGAAATTTTCTGTCGTGTTCTAATTGTTTAGCTATGGACGCAATAATTCATCCTGGCCGGTCTTAATAGAAAATTATATTTTTGCATGGTCTTTCAAATTCTTTGGGTTGCCAAGGACGCCCCCAAAGTTTAAGGTAGGTCCACCCCTGCTTGTATTGAATCTCATTTTATCATTGAGATCATTAAGTTAACTTATTATGGATTTGTTTAATAAAAGAATAGTTTATTTTAGATAAATGCTATACATCCCTCTCACACTCCATAATTTTTGACATTAGATTTTGGATGAATGACTATTGAATTTTGTATTTAATGGGTATTTTTACTATACCACGTTGAAGAATGTGCATTTGGGACTGTGAGAATAAGAGTGGGTAGTATTTCTCTTTCTTTCATTGTTTTTTTCTTTTGTTGTCAACGGTTGGAGAGAGAAGAGTGTAACGGTGCAAAAACACGGAATTTAAATGGGCTGGGTGGTATAATATGACAAGCCTTCAACGGAAAGAAAAAAATCCATGAGAAAGATCTTTAGAATCTAGTTACTCGAAATTAGTGTTCAAAGAAACTCTAAGGTTAATTATAGTACCCTCCTAATTCTATGTTACTTCCAAGAGAATGTAAGGAGCTATACGCAAAATTGATGGAATATGAAATTAATACCAATCAAAATCAAGGTTAAATACATGGGCAACTGGAAGCAAGGGTGGACCCATAGTTGGTAATTCGTCCCCCCAAATTTTTACAATTTTTCATAAATTTCCTTCAAATATACTAATTTTATAAATTTATTCCTCCAAAAATGATATATTTGTCCCCCCCCCCCCAAAGTATCATTTGTGCCCCTTTTTAATTATTTTTTTTAGTTTTACCCCCAAAATAATATTTGTCTCTTTTAATTATTATTTTTTAGTTCCCCCCCCCCCCCCAAAAAAAAAAAAAATTACTTGTGTCCCCTTTTAATTTTTATTTATTTATTTATTTTACTTTGCCCCCTCTTTCAACATAAAAAATAATAATAATAATAAAATATATATATATATATATATATATATATATATATAAACCTAAAATACCCAATTCATTTAGTTTCACTCTATATTCTAATTCACTTCTAATCAAAAACTTAATTTGGTTTGGGACTCTGATTGAATATGTGAAAGAAAAGGTTAAATGGTTTGAGTTCTTTCGGTGGCTTCTAATCAACAATCCCAACAATCAGTTTTTTCGGTAGTTATTTTGCCATCATTTAGATTTACAATATTTTTTTTGACATCACAAATTAAATGGTTTAATCATTTATGATTACAAAATTGTTTGGGTTGACTCTTAACATTGTTGCTATTTGGGCTCTAGGTGATTGGTAGGAAAAAAAGTTTACATTGAAAGATACCTTTTTTTTTTTAGACCTTATATAGATTGTGTTTAGTCTATTTTGTTAGTTTTTTTTTTTTTTTTAAGCTATTTTGCTGCTTGTTTATACTATTGTGTATATGCGATGATATGAGATTAAATGTAAGACTTTTATGCTTTATTTCATATAAACACGCACAAACACATATAAAGAGATTATATGTATTTACGTGGTTTTGTATTTATATAAGTTGCTCAATCTCCCTCAAAAAAAAAAAAAAAAAAAAAATCCCCCCCACCGGCGATTGGAAGAGCTCTTGCATATTGTCGTGGTTCGGAGTTTTATATCAAAAACGTTTGGTGGTACGTAGTTCGATCAATTGATTTTAAAGGGAGTTGTTTTCTGACAAAAAAAAGAAAAAAGAAAAGGGGAGTTGTTTGAATATATCCCACCCTTTTGGGATATGCAGGAAGGATGATGTCATGCAGAGTATTACTTAACTTAGGCGTTATTGGAAGAATTTAACTTCAATGTAACCATGGCATAAAAGTGGTCTTTTGCAGCCCCAATAGGAGATTAACACATCACCTAAAGCACAAAAAATGTATAAAACTATCCTACAGTGTAAAACACTAGATTTTTCCTTATTTATTTCTTCTTCCTTCCATTTCTTCTTCTCTCGCATTTCTTCTTCTTCCTTCCTCTTCCTTATCCTTGTCATTTAAGAGAGAAAAGGAGATTTTGTGGATCCCTTTATGCTGATAAAATCCCCAAAGGCCTAAAGGGTTAACATTCCCTTCTAAAAGCATTCTCAATAAAAGAGCCAAATGTTACTTTTATCTAAAATAACTCTTCAAATGTTTAAAAAACTTCCTACCTTGGATTAGCCAAAAGAAAATGTAAAATAGATATTTGATTGAAATAGTTTTTTTTTAAAAAAAAAAAAACCTAAATGTAGCAGCACTTTCAAGGGAGTTATTTTATTTTTCATTATTTCTCTCACCCGTTTTCTCTTTTTTTCAAATTTTTTCCTACTTTTTCTCTGTATGTTCTCTTTTTCTCAAAACTTTTTCTATTTTTCCTCTCACATGTTCTCTTTTTTCCAAAACTTTTCTTATTTTTAATAATATTTTAATAGAATAAATAAAATTATAGCTAATCGGATGTAGAGACATTTAAAAATGACTTCGCTAAACTAGATAAAAGTGAGTTTTAAGAAGCCATTTTACATAAAAATATGGCTCCTCCATTGGGAATGCTCTAAGATTTAGTTTTGAATAAAAAAATAAATTTTGAGGCATTAGAATCTATTTTTTAGGCATTAAAATTTGATTTTGAGGTTGGGTTTGCGTTTTTCGGTTGGGTTTGGCCGGCGATGAAAAAGAAAGTGGCTGCTGTTTTGAGAACATCTAAAGAAGAAGTGGCTGTAAAATAATTCTGTGTTTTCAATCCTATTATTTAAGATGAGTTTAGGTTATGTGTCAAAAATGTATTAAGAACTATAAAATAGGCATTTTATACGCCAACCGTATGTTGGGGAGTCTCTTTCCCATATATCCAGGATGAAACCAAAGGATTTAGACATAATCATAGAAAGTGTCTTTTACAGAAGTCTCTAATCCAAACACGTGTCCGCATGCTGAGAAAATAGGGCTTTGCGTATTGTTTTATTTCTCTCAACTTTGCCCGATGCATACATATTTCAAAAGATTTACTTGTTTGGGAATGCCATTTTTTGGTTTTGAACTCAATTCATTTTTGAGTGAGTTTTTTTTTAGTGTGAATATCGAGGAGAAAAAAGAGTTGAGATTATATTTAGATAGTAATTGATAAAATTAAGTAAAAATTGTAAAATTATATATAATTTAAAAAAAATATTAAAAAATATATATATATTTTTTTTAAAAAAAAACAAAATTAATTTTTTTTAAAAAAAAAATTAGGAGAAATTTTGAACCACCCCTAAGGGTAGCCAAACTACCACCGAAAGGTGGATCAGTCACCCTTAGGTGTCTAAAGGTGGATGAGTCACCACCAGGGGGTGGATCAGCCACCCCCGAAACTAATGGGGGTGGTCGAGCCACCCCCAACAGCGATTGAGCCACCCCAAAAACTGCTTAGGGGTGGTTGAGCCACCCCTAATGATTACTTGAGCATGATTGATTCACCCCTAGCTCGTGGATTGACCACCCTCGAAATTGATGGGGGTAGTTCAGCCACCCTTAGCCGTTACTTGGGAGTGGTTTGCCACCCCCAAATTAGACGGGGTTGAGGGTGGCTCAGCCACCCTTATTAGCTTTGGCCTTCAGGAGAGGCCGATCCACCCCTGAGGAGTGGATCAGTCACCTTCAAATTCTTAAGGGTGGTCTAGCCACCACTTGAGGTGTTCCGACCATCCTAAATTTATTTATTCTGTTCAATATTTATTTATAATTTTTATTAATTGAGTTGAAAGTTTTTGAGTTAAATTGAAAATTTTTGAGTTGAGTTGAGTTGAATTTAAAAAATTGCCAAACATGAATTTAAAAAAAAATTTGAGTTTGAGTTGGAAAATCTTGGTTCCCAAACAAGGCCAACTCCCCATTTTTAATGGAAGAAAGGACTGGCGCTTTTTTGGAAGGACTTGAAATTCAAGATCAAGATCCCCTCCAATTGTGAGTAATTGGAGAATTTCATTTTTTGAGATCTTAGCCATCCAAAGCATCTAAGGGTCTAAAATATCTAAAAATACAAAACTAAAAAATAAACTCATCACACCTGATTATAAATAATCAAAACATTTATTTATTTGCTTTTTTAAAAAATAATAATAATTGGAGGAGAAGCCACCCCATGGGGCGGCTCGCTGCCGCCGCCGGCAGCCATCCCATGGGTGGCTGGCGGTGGCCACAGCAGATCTGGAGGTGGCGCGCGGCCACCCCATGGCCAAGGGGTGGCCTCGCGCCACTCCCAGAAGCCCATGGGGTGGCTGTGCGGCCACCCCC
Organism: Corylus avellana; assembly: GCF_965113065.1. NCBI lineage: Eukaryota > Viridiplantae > Streptophyta > Magnoliopsida > Fagales > Betulaceae > Corylus > Corylus avellana. The sequence continues at coordinate 47,583,860 of NC_142490.1, read as the reverse complement.
AGTAGATCTAGGGGTGGTGCGCGACCACACCCAGAAGGCCTAGGGTGGCCGCGCGGCCACCCCATGGCCATCTGGGGTGGCGTGAGGTCACCCCATGGCCAAGGGGTGGGCTGATGCCACCCCCAAAAGCCCATGGGGTGGCCGTGCGGTGGCGGCCACCCCTAGCAGATTTGGGGGTGGCGCGTGACCACCCCTAGAAGGCCTAGGGTGGTCGTGCGGCCACCCCATGGCCTTCTAGGGTGGTGTGAGGCCACCCCTTGGCCATGGGGGTGGGCGCCTAGGCCATGGGGTGGGCACGCGCCACCCCCAGATGGGTGGCTTTGGGCGGAGCCGTCCCTTGTTTTTTTTTTCATTTTCTTTTTACATTAATTAAGTTTTTAATTTAAATTTAGTATAAAATTCTGTAGGGTTGTGTTTATGTTTGAGTTTTGAGATTAGAATATTTTGAACGCTCAAATTCATCTGAAGACTGAGATTAGAAAAAATAAGATCCTCATTTTCTCCCTCAAGTGGAGGGAATCCTTATCCTGAAATTCAGGCGGCTGATGGAAGAGTGTCTAAGAAAAGTAAAAGATCCATAATGGTGTAGTTGACAGTTTGACATGATATGAATACTATTCAACAAGTCTTCAGAAGACGTTAAATATCTTCGTATGCATGGACTGATTTTCTATGTTTTATGCCACTGCATTTTCCAATATTGGACGCTAGTCACGCTACTATACATCACTGCCCTAGAAATATCACCATCACGCGCAAAGAGATTAACTTAGACCAGTTTCAGTAGCTCTGACGACCAGTCACCCATCACTTAAAAAAAAAAAATCAGGTTAAATGACTAGCGAGGTTCGAATAATAAGTTTTTTAAAAAAAGACTCTAATTATAAGGACCGGAATCGGAGTTAATGACTTTTAAAATAAATAAATCACGTAAGATGACAGCAAACCCTCAACCACCCCCAAATGATTTATTTATTTAAAAAAATATATTTTATATGTGTGCGACCGAAAGAGAATTTTTTTTTTATGTGTAAATTATTGTTGTAAATGTAAATTTTAAGTGCCAATATTTTTTAATTTAGAGAAGTTTTACTGTTTATATATCACTATTTACGCGTGAAAGTCAATGTGTAAATAATATTACTATTTATGTGAAAAATGTCACTATTCTATAAATAATATCATTTGAGCATAAATAATATTACTATGATAGAGATGTTTTCTCTATCATATTACTATTCTAAAAACATCTCTATCATTATTCAAAGTGGAATGCTACAATGCATTCTACCCACCATTTCCCCAAAATCAAGATGAAAAGGTGAAGAGATGGTGGGGGAGATAGTGGGGGAGAATGAAGAAAAGCATATCTCTTATCCAAATGCATGTTACCTTTTTTCTTGTTTTTTTTTTTGGGTGGTGCATAACTCATTTCAATGGCAGGTGAAGAGGTGGTACGAAAAGTCAAATGTTTCACCCCTATAAATTTGCAACTTAAATTTGTGGAACAGTCACTTGTTTCTCTCCATTCTGTGATGGCGCTCCAATATTCCTTAGCTATCACCACTTTCCTTCTTCTCCTCTCTTTGGCCTGGCTGTTAAAGTTATGGAAAAGATCCAAAGTTCAGAAATTGCCTCCAGGGCCATGGAAGTTACCTATTATAGGAAACTTGCACAACTTGGTAGGTAAGTCACTACCACACCATGCTTTAAGAGACCTAGCCTTGAAGCATGGACCCCTCATGCACCTAAAATTGGGTGAAGTTTCTACGCTTTTTGTGTCATCCCCCAAGATGGCCAGCGAGCTCATGAAAACCCATGACCTTGCCTTTGTGCAAAGGCCACTACTTCTTGCCCCTAAAATTATAAGCAATGGTGGCACTGACATTGCCTTTTCTCCATATGGAGAGTTCTGGAGACAGATGAGAAAAGTTTGCGTTTTGGAACTCTTAAGTGCCAAGAGGGTCCAGTCCTTCTCTTCTATTAGAGAAGAAGAGGTTCACAATCTCATTGACTCCATCCACTCATCTTCAGGATCTGTAATGGATTTCAGTGAACGTATTTTCACTTCCACCACAACTGTTTTATGTAGAGCAGCATTCGGCAGTAAATGCGAAGACCAAGATGAATTTCTATCATTGACCAAGAAAACAGTAGCCTACGCAGGAGGCTTTGAGTTGGCTGATTTGTACCCTTCACATAAATTTGTTCATTTGATTAGTCGGACAAAATCTAAGCTACAGAAGATTCATGCGAAGATGGACAAGATCCTAGAGAACATCATCCGTGAGCACAGGGAGAACCGGATGAGTACTTCATCAGCAAAGACGGAAGATCTTGTTGACGTCCTTTTAGGCCTTCAGCAGAGTGATAAACTGGAGTTGCCAATCACGACCAACAACATCAAGGGCGTCATTTTTGTGAGTATTTCTGCTGCTACGATTAATCCTTGGGATCATCAATCCCTTATGTTTTCATCATCGTATTTTTCTTCAATTTCTGCTATAACTGTTTCGTGATAAATCACCACAATCCCAAAATGGTATCCTATTCCGGGATCCATTAACTAATGCAGGAAAATTTATGTGATGGCCGGCTAGAGTTTTTGTTTAGTTTTGTTTTAAATTTTTTTTTTTTTTTTTTAGCCGTAGATTAGAATAGAATTCATATAACCTACAAAGTGGCTCATATTGAATCTTTCTTTTATTTTGGGCGATAAACGTGCCAATCGAGCTTACGAATTCTGACTTGGCTCGGCTCGCCAAGGAAAAAGACTTGTGCAAGCTTGAACTTGTCCATTAGCCGAGTTGAGTACCTAATTATTAAGAGCGGAACTCGGCTAATCAGAAAGTAAGAAAGAGAGATAACTTTGGGCAAGTCTTCTTTCCATTCCATCTCCCGAAGTGGTCTCCCTCATATCAGATTTTGTCCACGTGGTGTACGTACTAAGAGTGGCCTTCTAGATTTTCTTAAGAAAAGATAAAAGATAATGTTAGCCCTCTGAGAGAGTATGAAGCTTGCTTTGGGAATAATGTTTGGTATCATCTTTTTATTTTTTTAAAATTTTTTTAAAGTTGATGTGGCTCTCACAATCACTATTGGATCAAAATTCAAGTATGATTAATCTAAAATTTAATGGTGGTTTTAAAAGTCACATCAGCTTTAGAAGGATTTTAAGAAGATAAAAAGATGGTACTTAGCATTATTCTTGCCTTGAACCCTTATTATGCAGCATAAGTGTTACGTGTCAGTTATCTAATGGTTGAGAATCTCAAATATGAGGGGTTGAGATGAGTGGTACGTAGTTGTAGCTTGGTATAATATGACCCTTGGATGATTGATTGCCAACAAGGACACCATTTAAAATTTAAAGTGAACAACTACACGGATAACAATGGATGTGTACTGTTTGTTTTAAATATATTTTTATGTATATAATTCATATATATTTATATGTTTCTTAATATATATTTGTTTATACTTAATATATATTGATTATTACCATACAAACTATTTTTATTAACTAAGCGAATCAAGCTTTTATATGAGTATGTTCACAAATTTTAACTGAGTAAGTCGAATTTTATATGGGTTTGTATCATTTAATAATCAAGTCTAATTTCGTGTCTACAAATGGCTTATTTAATAATCGAGTCGTGCACAAGCTGAAACCGAGGGAGTTCACAGGTAACTTTGTTCAATAACAGCCCTACCATGAAACATGTAACTTAAATTTTAGATGTTCAAAAAGAATAAGCTTATAAAAATTTTCCAAAATAATTATTTAACCATTATTCTAAATTTTTTTTTCCAGGACATATTTACAGGTGGAACTGATACTTCATCAACCGCCGTAGTGTGGGCTATGTCAGAAATGATGAGAAACCCTAGAGTGCTGGAGAAGGTACAAGCTGAGATAAGACAAGCCTTCAAAGGAAAGATAAAAATCCAGGAGAAAGACTTTCAGAATCTAAGTTACTTGAAGTCGGTGATCAAAGAAACTCTGAGGTTACACCCTCCTGCTCCTTTGTTAATGCCAAGAGAATGTAGAGAGGCATGTGAAATTGATGGATATGAGATACCTGTCAAAACCCAAGTCTTCGTAAATGCATGGGCCATTGGAAGAGATCCTGCATATTGGCATGATGCAGAGAGTTTTATACCAGAGAGATTTGAGAGTAGTTCAATTGACTATAAAGGGACTAACTTTGAATTTATCCCTTTTGGGGCAGGAAGGAGGATGTGCCCAGGAATTTTATTTGGTATAGCCAATGTTGAACTTCCTCTTGCTCAACTATTATACTGGTTTGATTGGGAACTCCCAGACAAGATGAAACCAGAGGATCTAGACATGACCGAAACCTTTGGTGGTGTTGTCGCAAGGAAAAACCACTTGCATTTGATTCCCACTTCTAGCTGTTAGTCCTTCACTTGCTCTTTAAGGCATGATCAGCTATTAACCAGCTCATTTAGCAAGAAGAATAAAGACAGTCTATTTTGGTGAGAAGTATGCCTAGTTGGCAAGAATAAAGTATTTTTCAATTAAATAATTATGTAATCTCTAATTAGGAAAAATATAGGGAGCATATCCTTCTTCTCCATGCGTGTAATATTTTTCCTAATTATCCTTGATTATCCCTAGAGCTTTGTAAGGGGTCTTCGATCGATAAGAACCATAAAGTTATTGAATAAGAGGAAGTTTCTTTTGCATATTTCATCTTGTATGAAATTTTGGAGGCATTGGGTTTAGGTTTTTTTTTTATAAAACTTGCATAACAACATACTTCCAATGAAATTGTCAGTATAAAAGCATTTGAAAGAACAAGTTTTGCTTCCTCTTCGGCTTCTTTGTCTTGATTTTCTGTAACAAAGGGCTGTCCGATTTTGCTTCTTCTTTGCAGTCCTATAACGTTTTCTCGTGACAGGATTTGCTTTGTTTCCCTTTTATGTTCGTTTGCTTCAGCGTTGACTTGTTTCTCTTTTGGCTCCTATGCATTGCATGCTGAATATGTTCCATTTCGTAGGCTTCAATAAGACAAAGGTGTGTCTTGCTTTTTGCATTCCACACCCGCTAGCTCTTTCTTTCTCTTCTTTTTCTTTTTTCTTTTTTCTTTTATCACAAGGTAGCTTCATAAAAGAGCATTACTATTAATGGTTCTCAATTAATCTCGTTTTTTTCTTTTCTTTTTTTTCTTTTTTCTCATTAAAGAGCTAATTTTCTTCTTGCAAATCGGAAATTTTCTGCGTCAATGAAGAAATTAGAAAAATAGTTCACACCGGTGAGGTATTGTACCGTGTTCAATGAAGAAATTAATAACTAAATAAATAAATAGTGGAAATAAAATAGAATAGAGACAAAAGATTTTACGTGGTTTGGTCTATAACCTACTTCCACATATAAAGTTCAAATGCCTACATTATACTCTTATTGCTTGATTGATATTACAATGCAAATACTCCAATTTATAGGAGAATTGAAATTGATAAGTATGGTAATCAAATCTGATTAATTTGATTACCATCAAACCTAATTACAATTACTCTTATATAAGGTAAATAATATACAATATCAATTTAATATATTTAATTTCAATGTAGGAAATATATTCTAGAACATACAATAACTCTTATTTAGACCGTCCATTTAAAATGAAGGGCTCAAATTGCATCAACATAGAGAATAGAGACCAAATGAATAGATGTTATGATAGCTAAACTACCCCTTAACAATAAGGATGGTTCGTCCCCTCTCCCAAAACAACAATTAAGGATAGTCGATCTATTTTCTTTTTTGGCAAAATAATGGTTCAACCACTTTTAAAATGGCTATTATAAGTGACCGAATCACCTCTTTTAACCATCATTAAAGACTAATTCGGCACTCAAGTGATTACTTTTAGGGGAAACTTCACTAAGGACCTCCAAACTTTCACCCATTTTGAAATACCCCCCTCTGAACTTCAAAATCTCTCAATTTAATCCCCTGAACTTTCAATTGCTTTCAATTTGGACCCCTCCGTCAGATTTTAAACGTCACATGACATTTATACCCTTGACTTTTGTATAAAATTTCAACTTCTAAAACATTTTTTTATTTAAAAAAAAAAACAAAAATTAGGGATATTTTGGTCTTTTTTTGAATTTTTAACGGCTAAAATTAACGGAATTGTCCAAATTAAGAGCAATTGAAAGTTTAGGGGACTAAATTGAGAGATTTTAAAGTTCAAGGTATATAGTATTTCAAAACGGGTGGAAGTTTAGAGGTCCTTAGTGAAGTTTCCCCTTAGTTTTAAGTTATCGAAACTTTTTTTTTTTTTTTTGTTAGTTTTAAGTGGTAAAAAATATTGACATCAATAATTTCTCTAATAATTATACCCTTAAAAAAAAATTAAAAAAAAAAAAAAACTGAATCACGACATTCTGTTACATGCTTAATTGCTCAAGCACGTAACGTATAAATAATAGATAAATAAGAGTAGTTCAAGGAACCTTAATACATTCTAAATCAGGAGCTAAATAATAATAATTTTTACTTAATTTCATAATGAACTTGGTGGTGTGTGTGACGCTTCTACAACACATAAGAAATGGATACCAGAATGATGTGAAGCTTATTTATTGATACTCGTAAAATTTCTTTTAATTAATTGCTTTCATCATTTCCATTGAATAAACTCCACATCATTTTGGATTTATCTCTTGGTAAAAGATTTGATACTTCAAGCATTTATAATATAAATAAAATACTAACAGGAATAAACTACTTATAATGATATCATATTATCATTTTTAATGAGTATACGTTCAATTGAATTTGTTTGCCCTTGGGTCACGTATTATCAGTTTCTAATATAATTGGGAGTTATTTTGTCATTCTGGGTTGGATTTAGTATATATTCATCCACTCAACTTCTTTTGTCGGGAAGGAAAAAGAGTAGTCTTCCAGTATATAATATTTTGTTATTTATATGTGTGAAAATCATCTTCTCATGATTATATGTCAAAAGGAAAAACAACTTGTATTTGTTTCCTAGCTACTCCCTGTAGTCCATCACTTGCCCTTTGAGGCATTATTGTTAAAGTAGCTTTGAACCTAAAAACTATTTAAGAAGATGGTCTCGAAATTATTTTCTTTTCTTAATGCTTTTTAGGGCTTATATATATATATATATATATATAAAGTATTATAATATGACATAATAATTTTAAATGTTTTGTATTTTTGGTTGTTTGTTGTTAATGTTTTTATTTTTTATTTTTTAAGTTTTATCAAACAAAGCGTATTGAAGTGTTTGATAAAATGTCGTAAAATTTTGTTTACTTCTCAAAAACCAAAAACTATTCTTAAAATTTGGTAAAATGATAGTTTCCCCAAATGGTTCTGAAATAATTATTTTTCCTAGTCAAAATAAATTATGAAATTATGCCTTGTCATTATAACGAATGAGACACGGTACTCTTAAATTAATTAGGAGCATATTAGTCGGCAAAAGAGAAAAAACTTTAGTCTTATTTGATCTGCTAGTCTTTAAAATAATCAAATTGACGATCAAATTTTCTGTCGTTTTCTAATTGTTTAGGGACGCAATAATTCATCCTGGTGGTCCAATATATATACTAAATATCTTTGCACCAAAAAGTCAATCTTTTGCCAATGGGCTGTTTGGGTTACATTCAAGTTATCCAAATGAATTAATTATATAAGATTGGAAGAGCTCTTGCATATTGCCGTGGTTCGGAGTTTTATATCATAAAGGTTTGGTGGTACGTAGTTTAATTGATTTAAAAGGGAGTTGTTTTCTAGAAAAGAAAAGAAAAGAAAAAATCTAGAAAAAAAAGGGAGTTGTTTGAATATATCCCTCCCTTTTGGGATGTGCAGGAATGCATGAGCTCATGAATATTATTTAGTTTAGGCATTATTGGAAGAATTTAACTTCAATGCACTCGCAGCATAAAAGTGGTGTTTTGTAGCCCCTAATAGGAGATTGATACATCACTTAAAGCATAAAAAATGCACAAAATTATCCTACAGCCTGAAACACTAAATTTTTCCTTATTTCTTTCTTCTTCATTCCATTTCTTCTTCTCTCCCATTTCTTTCACCCTATATATATACATGGGGATATATATAGCTTTGATTGTTAATGCTTTTTAGATTGTGTTTTTTGTTTGAAAAAAGTGTTATGATGTATGTGAGTTATATGAAAATAGTTCTGTTTTGTGTGTTTTGGATGATTATTAATGTTTTTGTTTTGAAGAAAAAGTATTGTTATTAAACAAAGCGTTAAAAAATTAAAAAGTTAATAGTTATTAAGGATTCATTTGTGGGATGGTTGGTTGGACATTCAAAAGAAAAGTTTGAACTTTTATTGTCAAATTGCCGCAGTAAACTGCTACTTCTTATTGAAAATGGTAATTCAAGATAGCTAGTATCATACAACTAAGCATTTCGAGGATGCTTAAACCTCCAAAGTTCACAAATGAACAATTGAATACCGAAAGCTATTGATTACATCTTCAAAGACCCTATTTATACTTCCTTCTTCAACTAACAACTTCTAACTAACTTCCAACTAACTCAACTGAATTACAACAGAAATAACAAAATGAACTTAACTAAATAGCTAATTAACCACATCAAAGCACCTTGCCTGTTACACTACTCACCCCTTCAAAGCACCTTGCCCACAAGGTGAGCTTGAAATAAAGGCCAAGCTCCATTGACGTAGCCTCATATAAGGCTTCTCAGCCATTCAAACAAATCAGATCAATGGTGTAGCCTCATATAAAAGCCAAGCTCAATTCCTTTGCTGGCAGCCTTTGAGTCATATAAATGCCACGTATAATCTCATGCAGCTGCCACCAAGCCCTTCCATGCAACTGCCACCTCTTCTCCTACATGGCTTGTTGCATTCCTTTTCTCTTCCACAACACCTTGGTCTTGTTCACAGGTGTCGAACAGTGGCAGATTCAGGTGCTGCTCCAGCATTCCCATCCTAAGGATTCCTCCTATCCGAACTTCAAGATTTGTTTTCAGCCAACACACGCCAATTACAGTTGAATATCCACTGGTTGTTGTCGAGACCTTCCTTCCCACATTCTTTTCTTCCAGCGCCATCGATGTTTCAAAAAAATAACATGCATATTGTTGAAATAATGATGATGCGAAAATATTGAGCGGAAGTAAGAGATAGAAAGAACACAAAGAACTTATGGGTGGTTCGGCGTTAGACACCTTCGTCCACCACTCGGAATACCCCTAAAAGCTACATTGTCCTCATTAACTTGATTTGTCTACAATACAAAGGTCCATATTTATAGGGCAATGTCTAAATACAAGTTTGGTAATTAAATCTATTGATTTGATTACAATCCCAATATATAATTACAATCAACCCATAAATAGAGAATATTTCAATATCAGCATAATTATGGAATATATGAAAAATATAATATATTTTCCATATATTCTAACATCCCCTCTCAAACTCAAGGTGGAATATTTTGAAACCTTGAGTTTGAAATCCGAAACAATGATGATGGCGGTGGCGGAAGCCGAGAATGAGCCGTAGATGGTGGCGGCTGCCGGAGGAGACAGAGGCTAGCGAGCGGCCAACGACGGCGGCAGGTGGTTGGTGAATGCAGATTCTAAAGGCCTGACAACGGGCCAAACTCCAAAATGGGCCGACAACGGGCCAGGCTGACAAAGGGCTAGGGCTGACAACGTGCCAAACTTCAAAAGGGGTTGACAACGGGCCAAAATTCAAAAGGGGCCAACAACGGGCCAAGGCTGTTAGAATATATGGAAAATATATTATATTTTCTATATATTCTATAATTATGCTGATATTGAAATATTCTCTATTTATGGGTTGATTGTAATCATATATTGGGATTGTAATCAAATTAAATGGATTTGATTACCAAACTTGTATTTAGACATTGCCCTATAAATAGGAACCTTTATATTGTAGACAAATCAAGTTAATGAGCACAATGTAGCCTTAGGGGTATTCCGAGTGGTGGACGTAGGTGTCTAACACCAAACCACCCGTAAGTTCTTTGTGTTCTTTTTATCTCTTTTCACCAGTTTCTCCACGCCTGTCTGTCCCCTTCTTTCTTCCTCTGCATATTTTACGGAAGCCGAAGACTATGGCCGGCAGTGGTGGAAGCACTGGTTGTAGGGAGATGATTCGTGGCGGCAAGCTATGGACGGCGGCTGAATAGCTGGAGAAATTGACTGTTGTCGTAGGTGTCTGTGGTCGAAAGAGATGGAACAACAAGATTGAAAAGGTCGGGGTTGCTCTCGAAGTGGCTGGTTGCGGTGGCTGGATCTGCTCGGAGACAGAAGCTATTGCCATCTAATATAGGTGTTTGAAGAAGGCCGGCTGAACTGCGCAGAAACCTGTGTTGCGGCAGAGATGGCGCTGGATTGGAGTACGACGGTCGCAGAAGGCGGTGGATGCACCGCTGACTCGTCGATGGACAACTGCGGACAGTGGCGCCATGGGAGATCCGTCTGGATTGGACTGCTTGCGCTGAACCGAGTAGTTTCGTGTATGGGCTGAAGAACTGCTCAGCGTGCGTGAGAGCCAATGGTTTTTTTTTTTTTTTTTGAAAGTTGCTGACCTCGGCAATGAAGCAAGGCATAGTGGACAACGTTGGCAGCACCTTTTTTCTCAAGAAAAATAAATATGATGACAATTAAATTGAACAATAAAAAGAAGAGAAATAATTAGAGTCCACAAGAAAGTGGCTCTAATACCATGTTGAAATAATAATGATGCGGAAATATTGAGCGGAAGCAAGAGATAGAAAGAACACAAAGAACTTACAGGTGGTTCGGTGTCAGACACCTACATCCACTACTCGGAATACCCATAAGAGCTACATTGTGCTCATTAACTTGATTTGTCTACAATACAAAGGTCCCTATTTATAGGGCAATGTCTAAATACAAATTTGGTAATCAAATCCCCTTGATTTGATTACAATCCCAATATATAATTACAATCAACCCATAAATAAAGAATATTTCAATATTAGCATAATTATGGAATATATTCCATATATTCTAACACATATCATCCTCCTTTGAGTATTGAAACACAAACGAACTCCAAAAATCACTCGTACCCTGCTGTGCTGTCAGATTTTGTGATTTGTTTTCACAAGTCTTACCGTGGGCCCCACAGCAGTATGGCATCCCATACTCTTTGTCTTGTTTTTTTTCTCTCCCACACGTCTCTCTTTCTCTCCATCTATTGAGCTTCTTCTAGAAGCTTTGAGAAAAGGCTGGCTTTGTTTTATTTGAAGCCATTCGGTCATCAAGAAGGAGGAGAGGGCAGCAGCTACTTTAGCAAGAAAAAGAGAGAAAGAAGAAAAGAAAAAAACTGCCGAGAGAGAGAGAAAGGCTTGTGCTGTAGGGAGAAGAAGATGCACCATTTTTCTTCATTTTGATCTCACTTTTGGAGTGCTGAAATGCTTAGAGAATTTTAGAGAATATTTTTCTCTTTTGTATCTAATTCTCTTTTGAGTGAGATTGGGGTGTATTGGGGCTTTTGGGTTTGAGTGGTTTTGTTTGTACTACTCTTTGTACTCCACTTTTTGTTAGTGAATTTCTCCTGGATCGTCTCCGCCAGTGGATGTAGGCTTGTTAAGCCGAACCACTTAAATCTTGATGTCTTGTGTGGTTGTGTTATTTTTCTATTCTGCACTTTTCTACTTCTTTGGTGATCTTGGAATTTGCATTTGTCACAACATGTGCAGTCTTTTGCTTCCAACTTGTCTTAAACACCCACCACTCATAATCCCAAAACATATCCATCATTAGCACTATTTTCGACTCCAGCATTTTGTCAAACACGTAATCTTCATCAGGATAAGTCTTATCATTATGTTGAAATTTCTTCAAAAATTTGGTGGTACTATACAGGCGCGGAATTCTCTCAAGAAATTGGTGCTACAAATTGAATTTGGGATTACCTTCACTTTGATAGATTCTAAGAGGCTTAACTCCTTTTCCTCTTCTTCTTCTTGTTCCAACTTGTCAGTGTTATCCAATTCCAAAGCAGACATCCCAAAATTGTTCATCTGGTCATTTGTACCTTCTGAATTTCCACCTATTGACTCCTCTGCCTTTGAATCATCATCTAACAATATAATTTCGTCTATTTGTTGTTGCTGTGAATCTTGTGAAAATCTTTCTTTTAAAGCTCTAGCAAAATCATCCCAAGAAGAAAAAAAAATTAACTTAGGTAATTCTTGGAGCCAAATTAGAGCTGTACCCTCCATGTAAAATTAATGAAGCAATTTTCAGCCTTCGTTGATCTGGTGTAGAGTAATGCTCAAAAAACTGCTCAGCCGTGTAACACCAATTCAATGGTTCCTCTCCATCAAACAATGGAAATACCATGTGACCATAAGGTACATGCTTATCCTTTTGTTTTGGTGCAGATGACAACTCCCGGATACTCTGCAGTAAAATAGCAAACTGATCTTCATGCCACATCTTGTAGAATCAAAGGGTTTGGAAATAGAATCGAACGGACTAAAGCCCAATGAAAAACAATTCTCTTTTAGTTGGACTCATCAAAGAACGCACTGAGTGGATCCAATCCCGTTGAGTTTTGCCCCTCATTACCAACAGTGATCCATGCTTAAGTGTGAATGAGTGCTTGTCAGCATGGTTACTCTTCTTTAATCGCTTGCTTGCAGTTGCAGGTTCTTCATCATGGCTTTTTGACATGATGAAGAAGATTGCATACATAAAACCACCATAATTTCAGTTGCATTTTTATTACAATTAATGCTAACGCAAAATTGGGTTAACAAACTGTCCTGGTTTATAGCTTTAGAGGAACTAAGCACCACTAATGCAATCATACTGGTAAATCGAATTTGTAACAAGTCTTGGTGTCTCTGTCACATGAACAGTGATAGATCATCCCAAATGGTGGGAATTTCCTTGATTAGAATAAATAGAACCAACAAAGAAAAATGCAAAAAGAATTGAATCTAGGTACGTGGATTCCTGAAGTGCAACGAAAACACAGATAAAACACTCAGAAGAATGCATAAACATATATACCATGGGACGTCTTACTGGCTTTCTTCTTTAATATGAATTCCGATCCCGTTCGCAACCAATGGATACCGAAGCAATTTCTGGGGTTGATCCATTCGGAGAAAAACATTTTCCATCATTCTTACCGCAGCCAATATTTCCTTAACACTACAAAAAAATAGGTATTTTCTGACGTGGCAAACAGTGCATATTTTTTGCCACGTCAGCATTTTCTGACGTGGCAAAAAATGCCACGTCAGAAAATATTTTCTGACGCGCTAAAAAATAGCACGTCAGAAAATTCTGACGTGCCAGTTTGGCGCGTCAGAAATTTCTGATGCGCCAGTTTGACGCGTCAGAAATTTCTGACGCGCCAAAACTGGCGCGTCAGAAATTTCTGACGTGCCAAATTGGCGCGTCAGAAATTTTCTGACGTGCTAAATACTTGCACGTCAGAAAAAGAAAAAAAAAAAAAAAAAGGACCGAAATTTTGAAATTTTTTCCTCTTCTTATTTTCCCTCCGCTTTTTTCATCTTTTTATTCTTCCCCCTCATTTATTTTTCCAACACTGTCTCTCTCCTATCCCTTCGCTTAGTATAGAAATTAAAATCTAATTATCTCTATGTCTTTTTTTTTTTCACTGAAAAACACTATTTAATTGGAGATAAAACAAACAAACATGAAATGAACTTGTCGTTGCATCCAAATAGCTAGGTTTTCTTCTTAATTATATTCATGAATTCTTTCATCTTTTTATTCTTCTCCTTCATGCAGAGAGAGAAGGAAAAAAAAATTGCAGGGTACTGTACTTGCACTCTACGGTGTGTTGGAACTTGGGGGAGGAAAAAGAAAAGGAAAAAAAAAAATTAGAAGAACTGAAGCCTACGTGCAGAGAGACAAAAAAAAAAAAAAAGAGGGAGTGAAGAAGAATGAATTAATTAAGAAAGGGAGAGAAGAAAAATAATGAAGACAAAAAAAGACAAAAAAAAAAAAAAAAAAAAAATTTCTGACGCACCATATTTGGCACGTCAGAAATTCCTGACGTGCCAAATATAGCACGTCAGGAATTACTGACGTGTCATATATGGCACGTCAGGAATTATTTTATATATATATATATTATATGTTTCAGAAATAAATAAATAAATAAATAATTTTTATATTATGTTTATTTATATTATATATTCACCTTTTCTGACGTGCTAGAATTAACACGTCAGAAATTTCTGACGTGTTAATTTTAGCATGTCAGAAACCTGATATCAAAAAACAAGCGGGATTTTCAATTTTTTCCCTATCTTCTTTCCCTCTTCTTTTTCCTTTATAATTCTATTATATATTCATATTCTTTAATCCTTTTTCTTTTATTTCCAAACACAGTTCTCTCTCTCCTCTCTCAATCTCCCTAGCCTCTTCTCTCTGTACATCCGGCCACCAGCTTCTAAAGGGAAGAAGAAAAGGAGAAAAATAAGATTGAGGAAGAAGAAGAAAAAGAAAAAAATGGGAGAAGATCAGAAGATCCAGAGAAGCAGCAGAAAAGAAAAGAAAAGAAAAAAAAAAAAAAAAAAAAAGAAGGAGAAGAGATCGAACCTGCAGCAGAAAAGAAAAGAAAAAAAAAAGAAGGAGAAGAGATCGAACGAAGCAGCAGAAAAGAAAAGAAAAAAAGAAAAAAAAGATGGAGAAGATCAGAAGATCCAGAGAAGCAGCAGAAAAGAAAAGAAAAAAAAAAAAAAAAAAAGATGGAGAAGAGATCGAAGCAGCAGAAGAAAGAAAAAAAAAAAAAAAAAAAGGAGAAGAGAGATTTTATGGTTTGGGTTTTTGATTTTATGGTTTGGGTTTTTGAAAATGAAGGAAAGAAGAGAGAAAAGAGAGTGAAAATGGAGGAAAGAAGAGAGAGAGAGAGTGAAAATGGAAGAAAGAAGAGAGAGAGAGAGAGAGTGAAAATGGAGGAATCAGGGAGAACTGGGACGGAGAAGACTACTGTTCCACAAATAAAAAAAATATTTTTAATTAAAAAAATCCAGAAAAAATTAAAAAAAGAAAAATTAATTTTTTTTAATAATTTTAAATTTCCTGACGTGTCACTATTTGACACGTCAGGAAATTTAAAATTATTAAAAAAAAATATATTTCTTTTTTTTTTTTAATTTTTTTCTGGATTTTTTTATTAAAATTATTTACTGACGTGTCAAAATTTGACACGTCAGAAATTTTCTGACGGGTTAAATTTCAACACGTCAGTAAAATTTCTGACGTGTCACAAGTTAACACGTCAGAAATTTTTCTGACGTGTCACTCTTTAACACGTCAGAAAATAATTTCTGACGTGTTAATTATAACACGTCAGAAATTTCTGACGGGTTAAAACTTAACACGTCAGAAATTTTCCATTTCTGACACCTATAATCTTCACGCGGGAAACACGTCAGGAAGGCCCCGTCAGGAACGTTTTCTGACGTGTCAGACTACCTGACACGTCAGAAAACGTCCGTCAGAAAAAATTTAATTTTTTGTAGTGTAAGTTGAGGAAAATCATCCCAAGAATAAGCATGTGGCTGGTTTCCACTGTAATTGAGAATGAAAACCGTGCCCTTTTTTTTTTAATATATTTTTTAAAACAAATTTTTAAATTTGGCACTTCTAAATTTAAAACCAATATATATATATATATATATATATATATATAAATAAATCTATAATGATAAGAGAGTCCATTAAAATTCCGTCCAAAACTTTAGTCTTATTTGATCTGCTAGTCTTTAGAATAATCAAATTGATGATGAAATTTTCTGTCGTGTTCTAATTGTTTAGCTAGCTAGGGACGCAATAATTCATCCTGGTGGTCCAATATCTTTGCACCAAAAAGTCAATCTTTTGCCGATGGGCTGTTTGCGTTACATTCTAGTTATCCAAATGAATTAATTATATAAGATTCGAAGAGCTCTTGCATATTGTCTTGGTTCGGAGTTTTATATCATAAAGGTTTGGTGGTACGTAGTTCAATTGATTTCAAAGGGAGTTGTTTTCTAGAAAAGAAAAAAAAAAAAAAAATGTAGAAAAAAAAGGGAGTTGTTTGAATATATCCCTCCCTTTTGGGATATGCAGGAAGGATGATGTCATGCATGTGCTTATGAATATTATTTAGTTTAGGCATTATTAGAAGAATTTAACTTCCATGTAGTCATGGCATAAAAATGGTCTTTTATAGCTCTCAATAGGAGATTGACACATTACTTAAAGTACAAAAAATGCACAAAATTATTCTACAGCCTAAAACACTAAATTTTTCCTTATTTCTTTCTTATTCTCTCCCATTTCTTCCTTTTTGCCGATAATTCCTCTCCCATTTTTTCTTCTTCCTTATCCTTGTCATTTAACAGAGAAAGAGAGATCCGGTGGATCCCTAAAGGATTAACCTTTCTCTCAAGGATTTAGTTTTGAATTAAAAAAAAAAAAAAAAAAGTTTTAAGGCATTAGAATCGATTTTTAAGACATTATAATCGATTTTTTAGGCATTAAAATCTGATTTTGAAGTTGGGTTTGGCCGGCAATGAAGAAGAAACGAGCTGCGTTTTTCGGATGGGTTTGGCCGGCAATTAAGAAGAAATGGACTGCTGTTTTGAAAACGTCTAAAGAATAAGGGTTTGCAAAATAATCCTGTGTTTTTAATTTTATTATTTAAAATGAGTTTAGCTAAGATGTCAAAAATGTTTTAGAGACTATAAAATTAGCATTTTATACACCAAGCTCTCTTATCGGAAAATCCCATACATACAGGATGAATCCAAAGGATTTGGACATGATCATAGGAAGTTTCTTTTACCGAAGTCCCTAATCCAAACACGTGTCCGCGCTCTGAGAAAATATGGCTTTGCGTATTGTTTTTTTTTTCTCTCAACTTTGCCCGATGCATACATATTTCAAAAGATTTAACCACTCCCCATTTTTAAATGAAGAAAGAACAGGCACTGTTTAGAAAGGACTTGCAATTCAAGGCGGCTGATGGGAGTCTCTAAGAAAAGTAAAAGATCCATAATGGTGTACTTGACCGTCATGATATGAATACTATATTACTATTCAACAAGTCTTCAGAAGCCGTCAAATATCTTCGTATGCATGGACTGATTTTCTCCGTTTTACTCCACTGCATTTTCCAATATGTACGCTACTATACATCACTGTCCTAGAAATATCACTATCACGCACAAAGACAACTTAGACAAGTTTCAGTGGCCCTGGTTGTCAATGGTCTGGACTGCTACGCCACCAGGCCGGCCTCAATCCAAAAAAATAAAAAATTTTACCTCAAAATTAATTTTAAGGTCTCTATTTTTTATATCGTATTAATTATTTTTATTATTATTATTTAAATAAAAAAATCACTACAAAACTTATTTTTTATATTTTTTCATATAAAATATATTTTTTCACTTTTTCCCACAAAATATTTTCACTAAAACCAATCAAACACATATTCTTAAAAAAATGCTACAGTACCGACTCAGGGCCATTGGCAAACAGGGCCAGTAGCTCTGACCAATCACCCATCACTTAAAAAAAAAAAAAAAAAAAAATCAGGTTTAATGACTAGCGAGGTTTCAATAATAACTTTTTTTTAAAAAAATCTAATTATAAGGACCGAAACCCAAGATAATGACATTTAAAATCAATAAACTACGTAGGATGACAACAAACCCGCAGTCGGAACCCGAGATAATGAAATTTAAAATAAATAAACTATGTAGGATGACAACAAACCCACAATCACTCCAAGTGATTTATTTATTTTAAAAAATAATGTTTTATGTGTGTGAGTGAAAAAAGAAAAATTTTCAAAGTTTTTACGTGTAGATGGTTGTTGTAAACGCAAATGTTAGGTGTCAATATTTTTAAATTTAGAGACATTTTGCTGTTTACACGTCACTATTCGCACAAAAGTCGACGTGTAAATAGTATTACTATTTATGTGCAAAACGTCACTACTCTATAAATAATATCATTTGAACATTAAAAAGTCACGTTTTAGTGATGTTTTCTAAAAGAAATATACTATTTTGCATTCTTCAAACATTCTACCCACCATCTCTTAATATTTTATTTTAAAAACTTAAAATAAAATATTAAGAGATGGTGGGTCGTACGTTGTAGGCTGGGTTTGTTTTAAAAGAATAAAATAAAATATTAAAAGATGGTGGGTAGAATGTGTGAAGAATGCATATAGCATGTCTCTTTCTAAAAACATCACCATCACTATTCCAAACGTCCCTTTTTTTTTGGCGCATAACTCATTTCATGGTAGGTGAAAAGGTATTACGAAAAGTCAAACGTTTCACCCCTATAAATTTGCAACTTAAATTTGTAGAACAATCACTTGCTTCTATCCTTTCTTTGATGGCGCTCCAATATTCCTTAGCTATCACCACTTTCCTTCTTCTCCTCTCTTTGGCCTGGCTGTTAAAGTTATGGAAAAGATCCAAAGTTGAGAAATTGCCTCCAGGGCCATGGAAGTTACCTATTATAGGAAACTTGCACAACTTGGTAGGTAAGTCACTACCACACCATGCTTTAAGAGACCTAGCCTTGAAGCATGGACCCCTCATGCACCTAAAATTGGGTGAAGTTTCTACGCTTTTTGTGTCATCCCCCAAGATGGCCAGCGAGCTCATGAAAACCCATGACCTTGCCTTTGTGCAAAGGCCACTACTTCTTGCCCCTAAAATTATAAGCAATGGTGGCACTGATATTGCCTTTTCTCCATATGGAGAGTTCTGGAGACAAATGAGAAAAGTTTGCGTTTTGGAACTCTTAAGTGCGAAGAGGGTCCAGTCCTTCTCTTCTATTAGAGAAGAAGAGGTTCATAATCTCATTAACTCCATCCACTCATCTTCAGGATCTCTAATCGATTTCAGTGAACGTATTTTCACTTCCACCACAACTGTTTTATGTAGAGCAGCATTCGGCAGTAAATGCGAAGACCAAGATGAATTTCTATCATTGACCAAGCAAACAGTAGCCTACGCAGGAGGCTTTGAGTTGGCTGATTTGTACCCTTCACATAAATTTGTTCATTTGATTAGTCGGACGAAATCTAAGCTACAGAAGATTCATGCGAAGATGGACAAGATCCTGGAGAACATCATCCGTGAGCACAGGGAGAACCGGATGAGTGCTTCATCAGCAAAGACGGAAGATCTTGTTGACGTCCTTTTAGGCCTTCAGCAGAGTGGTAAAATGGAGTTGCCAATCACGACCAACAATATCAAGGGCGTCATTTTTGTGAGTATTTCTGCTGCTACAATCCTTGGGATCATCAATCCCTTCTGTTTTCATCATCGTATTTTTCTTCAATTTCTGCTATAACTGTTTCTTGATAAATCACCGCAATCCCAAAATGGTGTCCTATTCCATTAACTGATGCAGGAAAATTTATGTGATGGCCGGCTAGGGTCTTTGTTTTTGTTTTTTTTTTTTTTCTAGTAGCCGTAGATTAGAATAGAATTCATATAACCTACAAAGTGGCTCGTATCGAACGTGCCGAGCTTGGGCGGATACTGTTTGTCCAAGCTCAGCTCATTTATACTGTACAAAGGCTCAAGCTCATAACGAGCTTAAAAGTCTTGACTCGACTCGCCAAGAAAAAAGCCTTATGCAAGCTCGAGCTCGGCTAAGTGCCTTATTACGCACTAGGGTCGGCTAAGAGAGAAAGAGAGATAACTTTGAAATGAGATCGTATTTCCCTGCGCAAGACTTCTTTCCATTCCATCTCCCGAAGTGGTCTCCCTCATGTCAGATTTTCTCCACGTGGTGTACTAAGAGTGCCCTTCTAAAAGATAAGGTTAGCCGTGTGAGAAAGTATGAGGTTTGCCTTGCCTTGCCTTGGACCCATGTTATGCAGCATAAGTGTTACGTGTCAGTTATCTAATGGTTAAGAATCTCAAAGATGAGTGGTAGTTGTAGCTTGTTATAATATGACCCTTTGATGATTGATTGCCAACAAGGACACCATTTAAAATTTGAAGTGAACAACTACACGGATAACAATGGATGTGTATTGCTTGTTTTAAATATATTTTTATGTATATAATTCATATATATTTATATGTTTCTTAATATATATTTGTTTTTACTTATTGCCATACAAACTATATATATATATATATATATATATATATATATATATACGAGTCGCACCAATAAGCGAGTCGAGTTTTATATGAGTTTGTATCATTTAATAGTCGAGTCAAATTTCTTGTCCAAGAACAGCTCATTTAATAACCGAGTCACACACGAGTCGAGTCCAAACAAACTCACGGATAGCTTTGTTCGTTAACCGCCCTACCATGAAATATGTAACTTAAATTTTAGTTGTTAAAAAAGAATAAGCTTATAAAAATTTACCAAAATAATTTCCTAACCATTATTCTTTTTTTTTTTTCCAGGACATATTTACAGGTGGAACTGATACTTCATCAACCACCGTAGTGTGGGCTATGTCAGAAATGATGAGAAACCCTAGAGTGCTGGAGAAGGTACAAGCTGAGATAAGACAAGCCTTCAAAGGGAAGATAAAAATCCATGAGAAAGACCTTCAGAATCTAAGTTACTTGAAGTCGGTGATCAAAGAAACTCTGAGGTTACACCCTCCTGCTCCTTTGTTAATGCCAAGAGAATGTAGAGAGGCATGTGAAATTGATGGATATGAGATACCTGTCAAAACCCAAGTCTTCGTAAATGCATGGGCCATTGGAAGAGATCCTGCATATTGGCATGATGCAGAGAGTTTTATACCAGAGAGATTTGAGAGTAGTTCAATTGACTATAAAGGGACTAACTTTGAATTTATCCCTTTTGGGGCAGGAAGGAGGATGTGCCCAGGAATTTTATTTGGTGTAGCCAATGTTGAACTTCCTCTTGCTCAACTATTATACTGGTTTGATTGGGAACTCCCAGACAAGATGAAACCAGAGGATCTAGACATGACCGAAGCCTTTGGTGGTGTTGTCGCAAGGAAAAACCACTTGCATTTGATTCCCACTTCTTTTAGTCCTTCACTTGCCCTTTAAGGCATGATCAGCTATTAACCAGCTCATTTAGCAAGAAGAATAAGACAGTCTATTTTGGTGAGAAGTATGCTTAGTTGGCAAGAATAAAGTATTTTTCCATTAAGTAATTATGTAATCTCTAATTAGGAAAAATATGGGGAGAATATCCTTCTTCTCCATGTAATATTTTTCCTAATTATCCTTGATTATCCCAAGAGCTTTGTAAGGGGTACTCTTGGATAAGAACCATATAGTTATTGAATAAGAGGCAAGAGCAAGTTTTTTTTGCATATTTCATCTTGTATGAAATTTTGGAGGCATTGGGTTTAGTTTTTTTTTTATAAAACTTGCATAACAACATACTTCCAATGAAATTGTCAGTATAAAAGCAAAGAACAAGTTTTGCTTCCTCTTTGGCTTCTTTGTCTTGATTTTCTGTAACAAAGAGCTGGCCGATTTTGCTTCTTCTTTGCAGTCCTATAACGTTTTATCTTGACAGGCCAGGATTTGCTTTGTTTCCCTTTTATGTTCGTTTGTCCTCTTGTTAGCTCTTGTAGCTTTTGTCTACTTTTTCCAATTCTTTTGGTCCTCCTTTTCAGCCTTGACTTGTTTCTCTTTTGGCTCCATGCATTGCATGCTGAATATGTTCCATTTCGTAGGCTTCAATAAGACAAAAGGTTTGTCTTGCTTTTTGCATTCCACACCCGCTAGCTCTTTCTTTCTCTTCTTTTTCTTTTTTCTTTTTCCTTTTATCACAAGGTAGCTTCATAAAAGAGCATTACTATTAATGGTTCTCAATTAATCTCGCTTTTTTCTTCTTGTAAATCGGAAATTTTCTGCCTCAATGTTCTCTAGAAATACAAATTTTTCATTTGTTTTTTTAAACAACTTTTATCGCTACAAATTCCACCGACTCCTACAAAAGTTATTTTCTTGCATTAATACATCATTTGAGGCTTGAGCTCAAGATTAGTAATTAGAAAAATAGTTCACACCGGTGAGGTATTGCACCGTGTACAATGAAGAAATTAATAACTAAATATATAAATAGCGGAAATAAAATATAATAGAGACAAAATATTTTACGTGATTCGGTCTATAACTTACATCCACATATAAAACCCAAATTGCTACATTATATTCTTATTTCTTGATTGATATTACAATACAAATACTCCTATTAATAGGATAATTGAAATAGATCAGTATGGTAATCAAATCTGATTAATTTGATTACCATCGAACCTGATTCCAATTACTCTTATATAAGGTAAATAACATACAATATCAATTTAATATATTTCCTTTCAATGTAGGAAATATATTTTCTAACATACAATAACTCTTATTTAGACCGTTTATTTAAAATGAATGGCTCAAATTGCAACAACATAGAGAATAGAGCCAAAAAAGGGTGGCTTGCACCAAATGAATAGATGTTACAGTAGCTAAACTCCCCTGAACAATAAGGATGGTTTGGCCCCTCCACCAAAACAACAATTAAGGATAGTTGATCCATTCTTTTTTTTTTTTTGGCAAAATAGTGGTTCAACCACTTTCAAAATGGCTATTATAAGTGACCAAATCACCTCTTTTAACCATCATCAATGACTAATTCGGCACTCAAGTGATTAGTTTGAAGTTATTGAAACTCTTTTTTTTTGTTATAGGAGCGATTTGACCGTTCTTGTCATTTGCACGTGGTACAAGTTTAGGGTTAAGATTGAGATGAATAGCTAGAATTTACAAAATATACATTCTCCCATTAAAAAAAGACTATTTTAATACTATTTTATTTAACCTTCTTCAATTTTCAATTAAAACCATTTTTCTTTTTCTATTTTACCTAAAAATTATTGTACACCGAGCAATATTGCACCGAATTTCACTCCTATGCAAAGGTTGGGGGGGCATCGCATATTCCTATCTGAGCCTTGTTTGTTTCTATTTGCAAAAAAACCAGTTAAAAATCGTAATTTGAACAACATCCAGGGGCAACTAGTTAGCTAGTGGACCCCATCAACACAAAACGCCGCGCGCATAACGCGAAAATTTTGAATTCGGACAGAGCGCCATAAGACACAAACCCAGAGAGTGCCACGTGTTTTCAACCATTTCAAAATTTCTTATATCTTCCTAATCTAACCCTGAAAACCACGCTCTCAGCTCTCTGTTTCTCTCGCCGAAGCCTGAGCTCTACGACGTCAAGTGTCTCTCGGACTCCCCCCAAAAATGGCTTCCCTCAGGACCCACTCGCGCTACAGTGCGTATGACGCACGCTCCTCAGCCTCCTCCTCGCAATTCTCCGACCCGGCCTCGTCCGCGGAGTTCAAATCCCCTGCGCCCGTGCACACCTCGTCCTCCCGTGCGCTCGTCAAGCCCAAGCCGCCCGATCTCTCCCTGACCAAATCCAAACCGTCGAAGAACCCGGGCTTATCCACAATGGTGAAGAAGTTCATGGAAAAGAGGTCATCGGAGAAGCCGAAGCCGGTGAATCGGACGGCGCTGGTGATTCCGTCGGACGCGCTCGCCGCGGACCTGAAAAAGACAGCGAGGAAAGGGACGAGCTTCAGTGGGCTGCAGAAGAAGCTGTTTGGGAAGGGAGCGAACGGGTTTGAGGAAGAGAAGAAGAAGAAGGAGGTGAAGGCGTTGACGGAGGTGAAGGGGAACGCGAGGACGTTGGCGATGGTGCTGAGGAGTGAGAGGGAGCTTCTGGGTCTCAACAAGGAACAGGAGATGGAGATTGCTGAGCTCACGCGCTTGCTTGAGGAGAAGAACACTGAGGTCAGTCTAGTGTGTCTATCTTTTTCTTTTTTTTTTTCATTGTTGCTCTTTGGACATGGTAAAGAAAGGAAAATTGGCAACTTGGTTTTTGAAGTTTTGGTCTGATTATGATTTTGGGTATTGATGGTTTTGGTCTAATTCTGTTTTGTTACTTCTTAAATGAGAAAAAGAAGGCTAAAGTGTGTTTTTTGTTAACTGAGAGAGTATAGAAGTATCAAAGATTTAGAATTTTATATCGGCTCCTCTGTTTGGATTGGGAGAATGGGATGGAAAAGAAGGGAAAGTTTGCATGTTGGGTTTTGAAGTTTTGGGCTTATTGTGATGTTGGATATTGATATTTGATCTTATTCTGTTTTGTTATTCCTTAAATGAGAAAAAGAAGGCCAAAGTGTGATGTTTTTGCTAAGTAAGCGTGTGTAGAGAAGTATCAAAGATTTAGAATTTTATATCCGTTGCTTTTCTCAGTTTTCTAGGAAACCAAAACATGGTGCCATTTATAATTGAATTTAGGATTTTGTTTCAAGTGTTTCGGTTTGAGATTGGAACGAGTTATACATTTGTTATACTACTAAATTAACAGCAGTAGTTCTGAAAAGCCATTATTTTTGAGTGCTGATTTAAAATGCCATAATATCCATGAAACAGTTTTTTATTTAATGGAAGATCTTTACATTTCATTAGTAGAATGCCATATAAAATAAAAATCAGTTGCAATCAAAACTTTCCTTGGCTTTTGTAATAGTCCACAATGTGTTGAAGCAA
This sequence comes from Corylus avellana, assembly GCF_965113065.1. Taxonomy (NCBI): domain Eukaryota; kingdom Viridiplantae; phylum Streptophyta; class Magnoliopsida; order Fagales; family Betulaceae; genus Corylus; species Corylus avellana. Next base: position 47,559,206 of record NC_142490.1, on the reverse strand, counting down.
TAGTTAAGATGTTTGAATGTGGTTGATGTTTGTATTGGAGCATTCTCCTCTACTTATAATCTGATTACGTACACCACAATATTCTTTGGGATTTCCAGGCTGAGAAGTTGAAGGACTTGTGCTTGAAGCAAAGGGAAGAAATCAAGGCATTGAAGAGTGCGATACTATTCCCCGATGTTATGAGTTCTCAGCTTCATGAGCTTTTGGATAAGCAAGGGTCAGAGTTGAAGCAAGCGAAACAACTCATCCCTACCCTCCAAAGACAGGTCACTTCTCTCACAGGCCAGCTACAATGCCTTGCAGAGGATCTTGCTGAGGTATGACAATCGCATACTTATTCATGGAGTTGTCCAATAACAAACACTACTGCTTAGAAAACTTCCCTCTAACATGAATGGCTAAGTTTATCTGGTGGGTATAGAGAAATGTTATACGCCACACTTTAATCTCACTTTGCTAATGCTACACTGCTAATCAGTCTTTGGACCACTTTTTATTTAAAAAAAAAATGTCACATCAACAAGGTCAAAAGTGTAGTATATAGCATTATTCTTGCGTCTAATGTAGGGACTTATGTTAGCTCATGAGGAAGAGTAATGCTAGCTAAAGGTTGATTGGCATTTTCACGCCAATAGGGTTAGTGGGATGGTGGTAGGATAAAGTGTGTGCGGTGTGGCTTCTAGTAAATGCTTTTTTATATCTCTTTGCTTTATTTAAAGGTTCAGAAAATTTTCATTATTTATAGAGGTCAATTACAATTCTTGAGCAGGTGAAGGCAGACAAACATTCATCGAGAGGTCGTTTCCAGTGGAATGACAGTTCTCCAAGGACACCAACATATGATCACGAACAGGCGTCTAATTCTTTGGTATGCATGCAGTAATAGAAAGTAAATTTCGAACTACAACCAATAGCTCCGGTTGATATAAATGTTGCTATAATCACAGCAAACCTACTTGTAGCAAAGAGAAACTTGTATCTTCTTCAGTCCTTGTCCAGTTGTCTTTAGCATTTAGACGCTGGAAAGAATTTTCCTTTTAGCAATAATCCCAATAACAATCTGTTCAAAAATTACTCAGGAATTCAGCCCGGGTGATCCAACAACCCCTGGTAGTCCAGATGACATGTTCCTCAAGGATTTAAATCCATGCTTAACGCCCTGTTGTGCCAAGACAAGGTCCAAGGTAAGCAGGCAATCCTGTATTCAATTCCTTTATACTGTCATTGTGCTCTTAAAAGTTAAATTAAAGAGTTGATACTTGACAGGAATTTGAGGCAACGGGGTACGATTCTCCAGATGATGAGATCCCATTCGAAAACAGTATGGGGATGGGTTTTGACTCTCGTATAAGGAAGATGTCCAGAAGTTCTGATTGTTTCCAGAATGCCAACACAGGGAGCACAATGGCCCGAGCAGCCCGTAGGTCGGATGAAACCAGATGCACATATGGAAAGCAAATGCATCATAAATTTTTCTAGATAATGCCAACCTTTCACTTTCTGTCAAGCATTGAACTTATCTCCAGTTCTTTGTTCACCTGGATCAGTGTATGGACCATATGTTTAAAGCACGTCAATAGAAGATGAAAATTGGCATATTTCTTATTTTGTGAAGGATTGTGGCTAGGAATGAGAGGGATGTGGCTAGGAAGGAAAAGTGGAGTCCCCTCTGTGAAGATGTTTAATAGGGAAATGGAGGAAAGCTGGTATTGTTTGGCTGTGGGAAGCTAAATGATTTAGCTTAGTGAGGTAGTGGGTGGTAAAGTTCTGTAAACATGTCTTGGGTATTGTTCACTTGTGCCCTGTTAGGGGTAGATTAAGGTGTAGTAGTCTTTGTTTACTGAGTTATTGATTTATGTAGTTAAAAGGAGAGAAGCGTGTGAAAGGGTGACCAGAAAAGAACCGATTCTCTCTACTGTGACGTGTTTGCCCAAAAATGAAATATTTCATTTTAGCTTTTCGGTAGCAGTTCATCCTCCCTGAAGGCAGCATACAATTCTCCCGTTACTGCACCCTCCAAATGTACTCGTTCCCCTCCTTCCTTAACGTTACAAGTCTTCGTCCCATAGAAGAAAGAAAAGAAGAGAGATCCTTTTTCAAATCAAACTTGCTCTCATTTCGAGTTGAGAGATTTATAAATAAACACATCCCATTGCACTAACTCTGGGACAATTTTTGGAGAGTATATATTAAGGAACGATAATAGAAAATTTTCTTGCATGATAACAACAGATAAAACAAAACCAAATGCCAACCAGCCAGCACATAGCAAAGACATGCATGTTCTCATTTCAGTAGCAACCAATTAACTTTATTTGTTAAAAACGATACATGTAAGGACTACTATTTGTTTCAGAAGCAGGCACTGTCATTCCCCGGCCTCTTCAATAATCTTATTCAGATATAAGAGTAAATGGACAAAGAACCGCAAGAACATACATGAATGAAGGCAATTTTATATGGACCTGTTAACCTAACAAAGAAGAGGAAAAAAATAAAAAATACAGCAACAGAACGTAAAAGGTGTATTACATAAGCACATAATAATATTTCTCTAGCTAACAACATTCAAAATACAAAGCATGTACATCAGTAAAAAATTTAAAAAGAAAATCTGTTCACTCTATCAAAACTGTAGTCCTCCACGGATGCAATCCCCAAAAGTGATGGGCACACAATCTTTGATGTGGAGAAAGCGGAGAGAAAGTTTTAGTGTTTTTCAGGAATCAGAAGTCAGGACGGCAAAACTTTTTTACCAATTGTGCAACTGAGAAGTAATGCTTTTTACCACAGGGTGGTATTCTGTGTGCATGAGTCTCTTAGCTTTCTGCGAACCAGGTTGCTCAAGCCAGTCATCATATAAGCTTCTCACGATGGGGTTCTTGAAAGGATCAGCTACCATAACCTGGAGTATGAAAGCATTAACAGCAAAAAACCATAGAATCATGCATAGCCATGCTCAAGCAAATGAAAATTTGTGGATAAAGTTAAATACATAAATTTTAGAAAAATTAAAAGGGTAACACATGCTAGTCGGATGAAATCACCCTATAAAACTCTAAGCAGGATTTTTTATAAGTTCACTTTAATCACCATGGCATCTGAGGCATCACTTGCTCATATGTCTAAGCACTCAAAATAGATTTAAGTTGGAGCTTTTTGAGGGGCAGTGATTCCATTATGGAGGGTATCCACTCAATAAGATTTATCCCTTGCTTATAGATCTTTTACATTCCAAATGTAAAGATCAAGCATCACTAAGGTTCGTTCAGGGGTGAAAATAGTATAAAATTGGCACCTGAGCTATCATGGGTAAGCAAAGTTAATTACTCAATAATGCTCGAATACAAATTCTGGATGGGTAATGATTCAATAGCAGAGTCTAACAACACCACAAAATTATTTGAAATTACTTCAAGAACTCCAAATAAACACTCACATTTTCCATATAAACAGCTTCTAATAATTGAAGCAACTCCTTTGGAGATTGCCCAGGCTTTGGCTTGATTTGACCTCCACCATTCAAGCAACCTATTCGATCAAACCCAAAATACAAAATTTGCCACAAAAAATCAAGTAAATTTCACATAATCAAATTCAAATTCCAAATTTTGATTAAGAAAAACAGACAAAATTATTAGGCAGAATTAAGCACACATTGTGTTCACAAGTCAGATACTGTTGAGTACATAAAATAAGGAAAAGGGGGAAAAAAACCTGCAGGGCATGCCATGATCTCCAGGAAATGGTAATCACATTTTCCACTTTTAATTCTCCTAACAACATTTTGCAGGTTCCGGAAGCCATAACACAAAGAAAATTTCAGAACAGTTTTCCCCTCGACCTACATTAAAAGATGGTGTGATATCGTATTATATTACAATGAACAGATGCAGATGCATAATATGCTCCATGAAAGTATGAATCTATGCAGTAGAGGAAGTGCACTAGGGCACATAAAGATGCACAAGTAACAAGGGCTAATCGCAATAGATAGTCTACAACATTTGGAGCTATTTACAAGACTGAACCCTGTGAAAAACATAATATATGATTCTGAGTAAGAGCGTTAGGAACTGTGAAGAACTCAAAATGCAATTAGGTTCATATCAGTGAAAAACTCGAACCAGTGGGCTCTCCAAATTCTGAAGCCCATCTCCGGAACCACAAGCTTAGTTTCTAACAATAACCTTGCCATATGCCTACAAACTATATGAAGTAAATTAGATAGGACTGAACATACTTCCAAAGTGACTTCTTGGAAATCTGTGTTTCTAATAGTTCTGAACTCAAGAGGTCCTTCAATTTCTCTTCCAAAGAGTGTTTTAGCAGCATATCGAAAAATTGTTTCAGCATAACCTCCAGAGCTTCCATTGACCCCATAAAGATGCCCTTCTTCATTAACATTTGTCACCCTGCATGAAGATCACAGAAACTATATGTTAAACAACTCACTCTATAACAAAAGGGAAACTTAGAGGGACACTGGTTCTTACATTCTGTCAAGCGAGGACTCCTCTAAGGCTTTAAAATCCACTGCTTTTAACTGCAAAAATTGACCACCATACATTAACATACATGGATAGCTATTGTTTAAAAGAATACACAATAACAATGAAAGTCCAAAAAGAATCTCACCTGTATCAATTCTAAAACCTCCCCCGAGGTTAACACAGAGTCTACCTCTGCAATTCTAAGACCATTTTCATGTGTTTCACCTTGAGATTCCACTTGAAATACAAAGTCCTCCCTGGCAGCCTCAAGCTTTTTATCATAACAGGGCATTACAGTTACGTGGTAAACCTCGTCTGGCCTGATAAGTAAATTAGTAAGCAATGTAAATTAGTAAGCAATCAAATCATAATCAAGAACTGACTATCCAACACATCTAGTTTGAACCGAAAAATTTAGCACCATTACCAGAAGTTCCAAAAGAAGAAGACTCAGAAAATGACAGTAATTCTATCCTTTATACTAATAGAAAATTTAAAATTTTAATACTACAATTCAAATATAAATACAAAGGAGCAACGGGGCTATGAAAATTATTTTGCAACTTTCTTTTGGTTGAGATGGGGAGGAAAAGGAGGAAATAGATATCGTCTATGCGGAAGGGGGTTGGAATACCCAACACCCGCCCACCCCTCCCCGCGCGCATGCGGATATGATGATATCTAGATCTACCTCAGCTTGTAGTTATTTCATCACACTTGAAACAAGGCAAAGAGGACATAACTGCTGATTTTTTAATTCCTAATTTAAATTCTTAAATTTCATCACCACTCTAAATTATTCCTACTGATATGATAGCCTAAAAACAGTACAAATTAAGCTTACACTGAAACATAGAAAGAAAAAAAATTATTCTTATAATCAAAGAACTCCAAAAGAAGATATGCTTCAAGTCACAATTATGATCAGAATATAGGAATCAGACTTATTGGACTGCATATATTACCTAACACCCAATTCTTGACATATATGATGCTTAACAATAGATCCAATTGTCTGCTGGGGGCTCTTCACTGAAGAAACATAAGGCAGAATATAGGATCCAAGTTGTTTCTCAGCATAGCATATCCAACCTGCAATTACAGGAAGATGTTGACACCACATTACACATTATAACACAACTAGATAAGTTCTAAGTCACCATCCAGACTAAACCGTTAATGCAACCACATATCTGTGTCTTGTCCATGAGGTGGGTTCCTCTTTTTTTTTTGGGTGGGGGTTGGTTCAAGGTTGAAGCAATTACATATCCGTGTCTGTCTGGATAGGATTGGTTTCTTTTGTTATCTTGGTGGGCAAGTGAGGGTGAACTATAATAGCATTTGGAGCAATTATATATACCTGGACATGCTGAGGAGATCATGGGTAGAGATGATTGAAATCTTTCATTATCCGTCAATTGGCTTTGTTTGTACCTCATGATGAATTCATTACAAGATTCAATAAGAGTTAAGTCTCTACTGCAACTTGTATCAAAGACTGCCTTTACTCCCAAGGACTTAAAAAATGTTGTCAGTTTCTTGAAAACCTGAAAATTGGAACACGAACTTCAACTGTTAGAAGTGACTGTCTGCACACACTTACATAGTGAATGGAAATAAGTTTAATGAGCAGTTGGAGACTTTTCTTAGCGGCTAGCCAATGCAAACTTAGGTCATAGATTGAATTTACGACTAAACTTGAATACAACAAAGAAAAAGGCAATTACCCGCTTTGTAAATTAATTTTTTCCTCATGCATGGGTGAATAACAGGAAAGTAGAAAAAAGATAATATATAATTTGCAATGTTTCAGTTTCACCTGTAGTGGAGAGATGCCAAAATGAACTGCAAGGGATGCTCTTGACTGGGGAGAGAGCGAAACAATGACAGCCTTCCCTTTATTAACATTAGCAAGAAACTCATCCAAACTTTGCTTCTCCAGCATAACCGTCTCAGCTGATGTTACGCACCCACTGCAGGGTCAATGAAATCATTAATTTTTAGCCTTAGGTATGGCAGGAAATGAAGCGGACTTGTCAAAACCAAACAAATCTACAGCCTTAGAGACAACATGTTCGACTTGAAGGTCACCACAGAGCATGTTGTGGCACATAGAAGAACAAACTATCGCCATCCAAAACATTTTATCCTGAATATCTAAGCAAGAGTCTTCACTTTAATAACTATTTGGCAATCGGCCCGCTTACAGTAAGGAACATGTATATGCTCATCAAACCCACAACACACAATTATATCGACAATTAAATTCAATACAGATGTTATAAACCACACTTGCCTCCACTTAAGGGACTGCAGGGTTTAATACAATATAAATCAATAACAAGGACACCTGCCAGGAAACAGCAAGGCAAACCCACAAAATCCCCCATGTGAAACAACAGCTGCAACAAGCCACTTAGGCGAGCCATGACTACACAATGGCATAGGTGAATCCACGAAGAACGCTTAATAAATGATTCTTGAACTAATTGAATCGAAACATACAAACAAGCCTATAAGCAACCAAATCATTGCAAGTCATCTGGGTAAGGCCTTGGTAAACATCAATTCACTCATTACAAGCTCCCAACTCCTTATTTGTTCCCAAATTCGCCTTTTCTTTATTAGATTGTCGCATAAAGCTTATTCAGAGCTACAACAGATGCCATAACAAAAACCAAATAAGTAAGAGAGAGAAAGAGAGAATTACCTGCATGCTAAGCAGTCCTTGAGTGAAATTTTAACTGGGTCTGTTTGCAATTGCTTGTTAGAAGTTGAAACCTTCACCAAAAATTAAAAATGCATAATCAAACCCAATGAACAGAAACTTCACAAATCCCTTGGTTACTTTAGCAAAACCTTAACCACTGAAATTATGCCTCTAAACACTAATAGCTATTCAACCAAATGAAGCCCCCCCCCCCCCAAAAAAAAAAGCAAAATTTGAATAGACAGCGAAAAATTGATGAAATTGTGGCGAATACCTCAGCTTTATCGGGTTTGGTTGGGTTAGTTTTGAGCCCCTTGAGAGACACTATGCACGCCTGTGATGGCGCTATGAAATCGCTCAGATCTCCGATCCGAAGCGTCGCCGAGAATTTTTCCGACATCTCCCCCTCTCCCTATCTCTCTGGTCGCCAAAATTGTTTCTTCCAAAAGAATCCCTTGAAAATTACCACAGAAACCGCAATCTATAACCACGACTTTAATCGAAAATCGAAGATATTTTCAGTAATCGATTCTGTTTAGGGTTTACTTTTCTTTTTTATTTGAGTTGGGAAGCTTTAAAGGTTCGGTTCAGTCAGCCTAGAGGCGGTGAATTTACCAGAAATGAGGGAGTGGGATGGTGGGGAGTACTCGTATGTGAACCAGAAGCAAACTAAGTTTTCCCTATGGCCAATGAGATGTGAGGCTTTTGTTGAAAAGAAAATTCAAAAGGGGGTCATATTACGCTGGTTGGTGGTCCTTCTTGTGTGTGATAGTGCGTTGTTGCATTTGTCAGCCGAAAAGGCACGTGTCGACCACGGTCCACCACTCACGCTTACTTGATGTGAATGTGAATCACAAATAATATCTTTTTCTGTGAACGTGGATGCGAATGTCATCAACATTCAACTAAGTGAACTAAAATTGGATTGAGGGGTGTAAAATGTAAATATCTTTTTTTAAGGCTGCTCATTTAATCAAGATTTTGACAATAAAATCAAAATAGAGTGATGGTTTAAATAATTTCATAGATTTTCGTCTACTTTAACAAAAATTAGTAATGAAATGTCTGAATTAAAATTTTTTAAAACGTTGAAGAGGTACATTGCAAATTTTTAAACATTCAAGTTCGAATTGAAAAACTCTTGAAACTTTAGGAAGTAAAGTGAATGTAACCATTTTTTTCTAATAGCTTTAGCTACTTCAAGTAGTATCAGAGCAAGCGTTATCTTGATTAGATAGCCTAACTTTAACAGAAACATTCCAACTCCGATTACAGAACCCAAGCCTCCATTTATTGTCATATTCAAAGGGCTGTCACAAGGCTAACTTTTTAATCATCGTCATACATAGATGAAAGAACACCTACAAATCACAAAACCCATGTGCGCAAGAGCCAAAGCAAAGAGGTGGGTCAATTAGTTACAACTGAGTGTCTTCAAGGCCTACCAGCTTGCGCTGCTCTTGCCCTGCTTGTTCCCACCATACAGGCGGAAGAGACTGAAAGCAGACATGCAAGACAGGACCACCATGCTAAGGCTAACTAATACTGCACTCGCTATTCCCTCTCCAACTTGGTTACAGAACTTCCCATACATATTGCATATCTTCATCCACTGCACTTCTTGCTGCCCCAACTTTGCAAACACTGCTGATTGTGCTGCAGCAGCCACTGCAGCCACGGTCAAGTATGCCATTACCTGCCCAAACAACTCAACATCAGATCAAATGACATGAATGGAAAGAAAATGCTTACTCCAATTTCAAATGAACACGAATCTTATACACTTCACGAGACATTTATCACGGTATAGAACATATATATTATATACCCGGCTGGCAGCTCATTCTGCAGTCATGATTGCCAGCCAAAGTACAGTACTCAAATTAATACATTTATGATATCATATTCTCTGATTTATGATGACAGCAGAAGAGAAGATCCACAGCTTCTTATCCCCTAGCTAGTCAGGTCCGTCAGAGTCAGAATAACAAACTTGTATGTTCATCAATGGAGCTCACAATTCATATACCAAGGCTCCATTTATTTCACATTTCAAATGTTATGCTGAAAGGGTCTGTTCAGGTGTGTCCAGACCATCACATATGGCCTTATTGTGCTGATGATTGACATAAGCACACCTCCCTCAAGACTCTAAGAATTAATGTATAGCCGGTTATGATAGTGACAAACAGAGACACTTGCTGGCACATGGTCCGAGAGAGAAGGCAAACTATGCTTATACTATTTGCAAAATGGCACCCATGCAACTGGTGTTGACAAGTGTTTCGATCTATTAATGATCTCGCAATACTAGAAGGCTGTACCATTGTTGTAAAGAAAGAAAAAACATGGAGCCCCATCTACCTAGTATATATACATTCAATTTTATTTCGATATTCATTTCTCAAATTCCATAAAAAGATATTAGTTACTTTTTGAGATAAATAGTTAAATGTAATTTTGTTTGATTGAGATTCATCAACATTAGTCACAGCTACCACAATGATAAAAGCACAGATGTAGCATGCAATTTAACATAAACAGAGTTTTTCAGTTTTTCCTCTGTTCTTATAGAAATGCATCCCAGTTTAGAGAAAACTTTGTCCATATGAGAAAAGGAAAGAGATGTAATCTTAGATGACCTTATCAACACAACCAAAGGCCACTGACGGTTCAAATCCTATACCAATATGCTGCTATTTGTCAATATGGATCATGGGTGTACACAGAGCCTATTTTATAACATGAAGCATATTAATAATGTCTAAGGTAGTAAGGTACAAATCATATTGTGGGCGGTGGCCATAGGCTTTTCATGCATGCCATGTGAAAAAAGGGAAGATATAAAGTGAACATTTTTATTTTGGTGAAAATAAAAGGGTCATAAAAGAAAATATAGAATGCAATGAACCTGATCACCAGAGAAGATGGCCCAGGCTAAGGGCTTGCTAAAAAGCAAATTTCCTCTAACCATGCTCACAACACAGCGCAGCACCTGCACCAAAGAGTAGGCAGCAGCTATCCCATTGGCTATCACCAAAAACCTGCATAATAATTCAAATTGGTCACAGAATCAAGGAATAATTAGGCCTTTAAACCTCAGAATGAGAGTGAAAGAGAGAGGGTTGTTTCATGTTTGAGATCTTACACAAGAGCTTTCATGTCTGTAAATCGAGCTTTCTTCTGAATTGTGAAGATCTCTTTGACCTGGGTATCAGTCCCCACAAGAACAGCTGCAAGAACTCCTAAAGCACAAATCACAGACCTCAAAACAAGTTCTGCCACTCGCACGCTCCTATCCGCTAGCTTCACATTTGTGTTATGATACACTGGGACATTCCCGGGAGGGCCGGGACTAACACCAACACCCACATAACTCATCCTTCCCCAAGATCCACACTCAAAACAGAAGAAGAAGAAGATACTAGTAGAGAGTACAGAGCAAGAGGAAAGTAAGTCAAGTCTCACACCCAACAACAAACTTCCACTACTTAAATACACCGACTGACACAAGGACAGAGACACAACTTTTTCCTGTTTCTTTTTAACTCCTTTGTATTTGCTATGCCTGCCAAGTGGTCAATGCTCGAGGGGCACCGCTTCCAAATACATAGAAGTAACTAGTAAGCATTGAATGTGTGTGTGTGGGGGGGGGGGGGGGGGGGGGGGGGGGGGGGGGGTTTGCATAGCTTTCACGCGTCTTGTTTTGTATTTAGGGGACTCCATTTTTTTTTTCTTTTTTCTTTTTTACTTTTAGGAACTACTAGGTTTATTTGTTTATTTCAATTTCTGGGAAGAGGCAATGGTTTCTTTTCTTCTCCCAAGAAAGAGTCAGATAAGGTGAAGAGGGCCATTAATCCTCTCCTCTCTCATTGAATGAAGGTGTGCTGGAATTTTATGATGCCCATTTCTTTTGTGGATTAGAACAAGGGCATTGGGCGGCTTCAGTCCCCAGCTTCAAATTGTTTTCTAATTTGTTTTAAATATTTCTTTTATTGGGATATAAATTAATGATTAAATTAACAATTTTTAAAACTAAGGTAATGTTACAGTAATTCTTTATATTTATATAAACATTGTAGCATTTTTTTTTCCCTTTTTCTATTAATTTAGATAATTAATTAAAGTGTGTATTGAACAATTTTTTTTAAGATAATATTGTTCTTAGTGCGATATAGGAATGATTAAAGTGGTTCATTTTGATTTTTAGTGTTGATTTGGTCAATATGGTGGGCCATTTGGGTGGTAGGTTATGTGATCATGTTCACACGTTACCATGATGAAGTGCAGCCATTAACCCTCTTTGCAAGTCCCCATTCAAGCAGCTGAGCACACCTAACCTCAGGATTAGGGTCGCCGTAATTTGTATTTATGTGTTGAGTTTGTGAGTTATGTCAAAATATGGATATAAAATTATATAGCTTAATCTTAAATATAACCATTTAATTAAACAAGTCACAATCTTTTAACATTTGTCCATTAATTTTGTGTTAAGTTCGTTTTGGGTTCACGTAGCAAGTTGTGTAAAAAATTGTCAATCATAAATGTCGCGTGTTATATTCAAATCATGTTAATGCATGTGTATAATATTATATAAATTAACTTTAACTCAACCTATTTAATTAAACGGGTTAAATCATTTAACCATATATAACTCGTTAATTTCTTATTGAATTGGTGCCATATTCGCAATTTCATACCAAAAAAAAAAAAAAAAATTTTGCTAACTCTAATTGTAAGTGGAAGCTGCACTGGCTTGCATGCTATTGGTACTAATGTCATAATGTGGGTGATAAGATATGATTATATCCCATCTTTGTTTTTTTCCTACTGTTCTTGTTTTGTTTTGTTTTTCGCTTTGAATTCAACAATAGGGGTCTTGGGACGTGTGGTTTTGGTTGATAGAGATGGCAAAGGAGATTGGTAGCCGTAATGGAAAAAATTTATTGAGTTTCAGGGGTTTGAGGAGTCACTGTCACTCCCCGCCGGCCCTTGTTTCGGGCGAATCTCTGTATGTGAGCAATACGATAGCATTGCGTCTCTCATCTTTATATCACCATATATATGCATGCCTATCTATGAATGTGAAAGTGATCATACTTCCAATCTTCCTTTATTGCATATGATATGGACCAGCACATTTTAACTAATTATGAGATGGATATTTGTTTTTTTATCTTCCAAATACGTTTTCCTTCAAGCAATCGAGCCGGTTTGAAAGAATTTCTTCAAGTGCGAAAGTTGTTCAATTTGTTGCCAAAGAAAGAGAGGAGAATAAATACTTTAGGAAACAAAAGTTACTGGAAACAAAGAAAAGTTACTGTAAACAAAAGCATTCCCTTCAAAGATTCTATGAGAAAGAGAGAGAGAGAGAATTTAACAGCAATTACTAGATGAACTCGTTCAAGGAAGATACCCAAACTTGCATGTATTATGGCATTTGCCATTACATAGCATAAAACCGATCTGTATACTATGACATTACTGCAGATATTCGATGGTTTCATTCAAGGAATATGCTCAAACTTGCATGAATTATGACCTGCCACCAAAGATAGAGGAGATTATGAGATCATGATCTTTTCCATTAATGGATCTGTTCTATGGATCTGTGTTAACTTGATTGAAAAGCAAGATTACATTCATTTTGAGGTCACTAAGATCTATTTCAGAAATTCTGAGAAAAATTGTTGGTCATCTGCCATCATTCAATAGGCTCGAAGAATGATATTGAACATGAATAGGATATATATAGTTCTTTTTCTTTCCTCGTTTAGCGTTGTGGGTCCAATTAAGAAGCTAATTAATTAAATAGCAACAAAAGAGAAATCCAATTAATAATATAAGTTGAAATGATTTATGCAGGATCTTTTAGGCATCTTACTTGGGTCAAGATCAGTGACGATTGCAGCTGAGTTAAAATAGCAAGTAGCTCCTTTGCTCTTGAACTTCTGATAATAGTTGTTGAAGGCATAAGAGGCATGGTCCCTTATTGTATTTGGCAAGTAGCAAGGCTTGTTTACTTGTATTTGACTGCAATCCGCACCTCCTTTTCCACAAGCCCAGTCCAGCGCTTTCTGCAGTTCATCATCTGGGGTCTGCTCATCAGCTATGCACCACCCGTCGAATTGCCCATCTAACATTATCAAACAAGTTAGAATTTAATGATTTAAAGTGGAGTGCTTTGAAAATGGAGTGGTTTGAAATAAAGATTTGTGCATGTGCATGCATTGGTATCCTTAAAAAGATTTGTTTCCAAAATTAAACAGGGCTAATGATGATTATACCAGATATTTGCAGAGCAAGTGTCAAAACGAGCAGAGCTAGAAGATTTCTTGGCAAAGCAGATGACATTGTTCTCCAGAAGCTGCTGCAGCCTGCAGGTGGTTCAATCTATATCTGGGAACTGGACATTCACATCAGATCCAATAGTTAGTCCAATATATTATGAAGTAACTTTGAGACTATCAAAGAAATTCTCAGCTTTCAAGAAAGTTGAGATTCTATTCTCTATGCCTTCCTTCAATGTCACGTAAGCAAATTTAGACCAGCTTTCTTTAACATGCCAACTTACCCTCTTTAATTCACTGTTAGAGAGAGAAAAAAGGACCAAATGGTTCACCAGTGAATGATCATATAATCCATTTAGCTTGCTCTAATCTCACAATGTAAATTTTGCTGAATATATATGTAATGATTACCAAATATTTATCCGACCGTTTATCAGTTGTTGCTGACTGGATCCTGACGTGTTGATATTAATTAGTTATTCTGTTCTTAAGTTGGTAAATTAGTGATTCGTATTGTATTCTAGACTCTTGGTTCTAGAGTATATATGTAATAGATTGAGAATGAGGATCCAAATTTAGAAATTGGACTCAAGCTGATGCACCCAATCTAGAGACAATCAGGCCTAAACCCACAAGCCTTTGGGCTAGATTATAGAGGTATAGAAGTGGAACGGTTATAACCATCCAATAACCGCTAATTGCTTATTACCGTTAACCACATAACTGCTTTTGTAAACGGTTATAAAAAATCACCAACCATAACCACTTATACACTCCTAAGTTAGATGGATTGGTCCATTAGTCATTCTAGGACTAAAGATATGCACATTTTAGGAGATCATTGCCTCGCTACGTCACCATAACTGTCCTATATATTTTTAACAAGGAATTAGGTAACAGTTGCAGCCCACTAGAGGCAAGAATGCATTTTTGTTACCCGCGTAGGCCTATACTCAATACACTCAATAAGAAGATGATACGTGGTAAGAGATCTCATTAGATGACATAGGTCGAGCACCATACATTACTAAAAACATGTTCAACGAGAAGGTGACACCTAGAAACTCTATTATTATGATTTTCTCCTTCCATACTTTCTCTTTAAGAAATTTTTACTAACTTAAGCATGGGTAGCATCCCAGGTGGAAATGCTTGCGAGAGGGACAATAGTAGGAAGCACGGAAACTTGTCGGGATTGTCGGTGGGAATGCTACCCATGCTCAAGTTAGTATGAATTGTCGACCGGCCGGTCGGGTGTGTGATCAACTACATATGCATGTAATATATTCATGTGGAATTTTATTACAGTTAATTGGTCTTCGTATGAAAGTTCAAAAGATGTCATACACATCTATGATCAGCATGAAAGCATCCGGATGACCCATTTGCCAAGGAAACTGAAAGGGAAAAAGCATTAGTGCATCTTGCTTTTGTTTTTTCCTTTTTTTTCTTTGGAGAAATAAATAAGTTTTCTTTTATTTTCTGTATAAATTAACAAGTCATATATAATCAGAATTAAATGCTCTATTAGATATAACATAGATTGAATTAAAAAAACAAATATTGATGTAATAGATTGATTTAAAAGATAATAGCTGAGAAATTAAACGTTTGTCGATATATTTTTTTTTTTCCTTCTGAATTCCGACGTGATTTGCAAGTTCGTTGGGACCAGGGGCAGTGAGGTGATATCCATGTCCACAGGAGGCCCAATGGCCCATGACCGTAGCCAGCTCCGTGTGGCTTGTCAGTGACTCAATTGTCAAACAAGGACAACCAACTTCAAGTTAAACGACATATTGTCGTTTTGACTGGAGACTCTACGACAAAGAGTAGTATAAAATGGTGTACTTGGTCCTAAACTACATCGTTAGAGACTTCAATCAATTAATCTGTGGTCGTTTTGACCAGGGTTACCTATTTTAATCAAAATAAAAGCTGCTAATTAATCAGCAAACAAAAATCAGACCGCTAATCAGCAGTACTGGAAATATAACAAACTACTAAACAAAAGGGTTCCTTAAAATTTTAATTGGAGTATATATAATTATATATATGTGTAATTAGGGACATAACTAAGGGTTGTGTTTGGGATTACAATTTCGCAAGAATAATCGGCGTTTTTTAAAGATATCACAAAACGTAAGGCATTTGGCATTGCGGTTTAAAAATCACTTAATTTAAAATAGGAAAAAAATATGTGATTTCAATAAGTAAGCTAGAGGGTGTTAATTTGAAAAAGTACGAATTTAAACCAAAATCATGAATTCGCATAACAAATATTTAATAAAAAAATTCTTTTTACCATGTTTTACCAAACGTTTTTGAGATTTTAAAAAGTAGTGATTTTAAAAATACTATTTTTAAAATCGCATTTATTAAAACCACAATTCCAAACGGACCTTAAATCCTTTATTAATTTTTCAGGTTAAAACGGTTTGAATCTAAAAACTTGAGTCATAAGTTTAGATTCAACAAACCCTTCCATTTTGTTTTGTTTGAATCTAAAAAACTTGAGTCATAAGTTAGAAAAAATAAAAATAAATAAAAAAATAAAGTATGTTATAATGGATTTTTGGCTTTAAAATGTAGCATTCCCGAAAATATAATTAAGTATTTGGTAAAATATATAGCGATTTGGCTTTTAAAATTACAGTTTAACCTTTAAAATTATAAATTTTTAAAAGCACACTTTCAAACGATATATTTTTCGTGATTTTGTTTTAAATAACACTTTCAACCTATGAAATTGTCGGACTCTAGCCATGTGTTCTTATTATTCATTGACATGAGAACTAATTAACCATTCACGTGTAAGCTCGAATTCACCTTCAATAAGTAAGGTTAGATACATGAAGTATTTAATTAAAATGAAAAATAAATTATGAAGACAAGGCTCAAAGCCTAGAATTCACGACCTCAACTCTAATACAAGGTTAATTAATTAAACTTATAAAATAAATAAGAGATTGTTGATTTAATTATTTCATTAATATTGTAACATTCACGCGTACATATGTATAGACTCCAGAAATTTTATTCATCTATTTTACTGATCAGCACCACCAAAATATTTCAACAGATCGAGCTACAATATTTATGCCGGCTCGACGGACGTTTATACACTGAAAACCTTCGACGGCTTCATGAAAAAACACGATTAAGGCAAGCACATGTCTTATGGTACTAATAATATGGCAACTCATCCAATATTACATTACCGGAAAGAGCTAGATCGAGTATATATGTGGATGTGGTCGTTTACAGATGAAGAGAAGTATCAACTTTAGAGTGATCAGAATCAGAGTCGTTGAATTCATTTACAGAGGATCTATGATCATCTGTGTGGCGCCATGAATTCACGAGGAGTGGGGTGTCGCGGACAGGGTAATCTGCACGTCTGCTCTGAGATGGAGGCGAAATAGAGAGAGAAGCTTGGGGAGGTGATCTTGGTGGGATGATGAGCTCAGAGTGGAAAAATAACTTCGATTGCTGGTCAGAAGGCATGGGTGGAGGATGGAGATTGAGATGTTTATTTGGTTCGGCGAGCATTCTCATGAGCTCTCTTTCCTCTCTCATTTCTTTCACTCTCTGCAGCTGCCTGAACCTCTCTTGAAGGAGAGCAATGGAGGAATGGATGACAGTGGAATCCTGGTCTTCTCCACCCATTTGAGAAAGTAGCTTGTTAAGGAGTTTTGAATGGCTTTGCGCATATATATAGGCAATCGGGTATTGTAAAGATCGTTGCTTTGAATTAAATTTAAGCGAGTTTAGTTGTTGGAATATGAATTTTAAAATGATTTGGAAAAAGGAATGAGAATCGGCAGCTAGGGTGCAAAGTCCAAAGAGAAGAGGCTGTGTGGCCAAATCTAAGGAGGTTGTTTGTAGTGTACGAGAGGAGAGAGGCAACAGCATTGCTAAAGAAGAAAAGGGTTTGGAGAAAAGTCCAAGAGAATGTTGAAACTAGCTCATGGAAGGGTGTGTTTGGAGGAATATTGAGTTGGATGATATCCAGTGTCAGCTTGCCCCAAAAAGGGGTCTTAAATTAGCTTTGGAGGTGATGGAGCTAGCCTTTTTTGGTGGCCTTTAGGTGCATGGATATCAAATCCTAAAAGTAATATTTCTCTTTCAAATCCTCTGTCTAATAAATTTTTCTCCTTTGTTAAAGCAGAATAGGTGGGGGGTAGTCCGAGAGGAAAAGGACAAGGGTAAGAAGAGAGAAATATATATAAATCTTGGGAAGTCATCATGCTTTGATTGAACAATAATGTATGACAAAGACAAACATACCAACATTCTCTCTCTCTGTCTCTCTCACTATAGTTTTTGTCTTGGAGTTTTTGGCTGGGAATGGCATGCAGAGATGAAAGCTGCAGATGCTACTGTAGCCGGATTGGATGCTTCTTCATTTTGCGCAGCACAAACGCTCCCCCCCCCCCCCCCCCCCAACTCTATTATTTTCTTCGAACTTTGAAGTTTGAAAGACGGTTTGAGAAGACATATTTCCATTGATAGATAAAGAGGGCGTGCAATTAAAAATCTCCATTTTATCCATTTGCATTGGTTATAGAAATGCACAGTTTGAGTGGCATGGCCTATCCAATATGCTTTATCATTTATATCAGTATACATATGTAAGCATAAGCAGGCAAGTAAGTTGTAACATATGCATTGATTTAGTCCTAAGTTACTGTTAGGTTTTTTGTCGGCAAATTTGGCGTAAAAACTACCTTTGTTGTAAGTCTAGGTTGAGTTGTCAAGTTGGTTCTTAAATTGGAGTCCAAATCTGGCTGTTGAAGATCAAATACTGCCGGTTAAAAGGAATTCAAATGCGGTTTCAGTGCATCTCAATAACTAAGTTTTCGAGGGTAGTGGGGATCGAAGGTCGGTTGAATAGAGGACTTTAAAGGATTAAAGATCAAGCTTCTAAGAGGATCTGTCGCAAGGGCGATTGAACAAGGTTCGAACGAGACTGAATAACTGATCTTAATTTAAATTTCCTATACTTGATAAATTTCTTATGGTTTTGCTACCCTCATAATGGTTTTACTTTTGAAAAAAATTTCAAAATATTTTCACCTCATTTAATCCCTTTACCGCTTTATTTAATTTTGGTTAAATTGTATTTGGTTGGACTATTTTTCAAGTTCAATAATAATCATTATTATTATTATTATTATTATTATTATTTAACATATCCACACAAGAGAAGGGGAGAAGGGATTCAAACTAATAACTTCTGCTTCATGAGACGTGATTTACAGCCGATTAAACTATTATTTAAAAATAATAATAATCATCATTATTTAACAACCTAAGAGAAGCGCCAGCTATATTTGCACTACCGTTTTACATGTATTTTATGGGGACAAGCACAGGCCACAAATTCAAGCAGAGTTGCTAAATTTGGTTGAAAGCTGCAACCGATATATTTAAGAAGGCAACAACCAAATGAGGGTTGGGCGGCTATTTCATCATGAGATGCGATTGCCCATGTGGTGCCTCATGCCTGGTAAGTGATTATAGCAAGCGCCTAGCGCCTTGTCTGCGTCTGGATGTATGGGTCCCTTTGGCGCGGCCAAGATGGCTCTTTTTCTTTTCTTTTTTTCCTTTTCTGATTTTTTTATTAAAAGGGAGAAAGGGTTAGAAGGGGATTTCACTCACTCTTAATCCGGATGAAAGAAAAAATGAGCATTTTAATTAAAATGCTTTCAAACACCAAGTAAGAAACAATTTAAAGTTAGTACGTATTCCGTAGAGAGAGTTAAAACTAGAAAGATCTTCTGACTTCTTTTGTGAATGTATAACAAGAAGTTACAAATTTAGTATCCCGTTGAATGGATACCCAGAAGCTGAAATTTGTACAGCAAGATTCATGTTAATTAAGGGGATTGCAATGACCCATAAGTTAGTAAAGATCTTGAAAAAAAAAAAAACACTCCCATTCCTTGAGAGGAAGGAGTGAGGAGTCTAGTGTTTACCTTTCCTTTTGAACCATGTTCTCTTTGGTCGAAGGTTATGCCTTCCTTGTATGGTACTATCACGTGTCGCCCTTCGACTAAGTTGCGTGTGTTTGGGTCATGGGGAGTAAATCACTGGCTCTAACAATGGATATTTTCAATTTATTGCCGGTCGGGCGGCATTAAATACCAATTGCCATGTGATGGAACAGAGTGGCGCTTCTATTTCTTTTCCATCCCGAGTTGTCTAGAATATCCTTCAAAATGCACTAAATGGAAGAAATGGAGGGATTTTGAAATGGAGAGGGTCCTTTTCCCTAGAAATCCGATAACATATCATAGTTTGGCTGCTTTTAAGGTGGAAGGAAAGACTAGGTGCCCCAAAGCCTATTATAATCATTCTGAAGAAAAATATGGTTGATCAACGCATGGTGAGTTCAAATTGTGTTGTGACATAGATATAAAAATATATATGTCGTTATTATTTAACATATTTAATTAAATAAATTAAACTCCTCAATCTTAATTAATTTATTTCATATTAAATTCGTGTAAAAATTTTTAAGCCTACTGCAGAATGAGACGGGTACTAGGCAATTACATTGATAAATGAAACAAGCCCAGTCCATCATGAAGCCAAATTCAGCCCATGAGGCACGAAGCTATTACAAAAGCCGAACTCAGCAGCCCAAATCTTTCAAGTCGCTTGCACAATCTACCACTCGTAGTCTCACACACACGCGAGGCGAGGCGTACGAACGTTAAGTCGTTAAGTCTTTGTCTTCCTCAATCGAAGTCAACGCTGCTGTTGAAACCTTCAACTTATACGCAGTGGCCAGTGTGCCAATCAAGTGCTCAGGTAAATGTCATTTGTATTCTCTCTGTTTCTCTTTGATTCTGAGTTGTTCTTTCTTCTTCTATGCTTTCCATTTCACAAACTTTCTGTTTTTCTCTCTCTTTAATTCAAAGAATATGAACGAATATGGCTGCCTCTAGTATGGTTCAAACCCTTCGTCTGCAAGCTGTTAATTGAATTTTATTTTGTGATTCTTTGTATTTGAACTTGGTCTATTTTCTTCGTTATCTGAATTTTGTTCGCCAGATTTACAAATCTCTGTATATGGTGCTTAGAACGGGAGTTAAATTAAATTTGCACACACTGTAATTCCTGGCTTGAGAATAGGAAAACAAAAACAAACAGAACGTTAACGCTAGCAAATTTAGAGAAAAAAACTTTATCCATATATACATATGCACAACTACAACATATATATAACTACTGGCAGCTCGAGAGTGGTGTTAAAATAAAATATAAATTAGTATAAACCTAGAATGATTAGAGTGGTGTCAAGTAGTTTTCATTAGTGGCAGCTCGAGAGTTGCAGAGTCTGAGGGAGCAGAGGGTGTCATGCTAGTGGTTCCCCCCATATTTGGGCAAAATGGCCCAGTAAACCAACCCCTGATGCAACCTGCAGCCCACTTTGAACCCCAATCGTTAGCACATGCTAACATCCCAATTAGAAGACAAACGGACCACTGCAACCAATTCAATTTTGGACCATCGACAAGGATATGTGCAATCTCAATAAAACACACCTGCAGCACCAGAATACCAACCACCGCCACCCAAAAAAATGGGTTACGATGAATGCCTCTGAAGACATTCTTCTTCTCCAGCTCCCTTGAATTGAGTAGGTTAAACACTTGGCAAAGAAGGAAACTATTGAAGATAATGGTTTTACTAACTTTGTTGCTGATGCCCAGGATAGCATGCCCTCCGAATTGGAAGGTCACTAAGATGGCAACCTGATATAGAGCTTGACTGACTAGGTTTCTCCACATAGCCCTGGTGATCAGTGGTCCACTTTGCCTCATGAGTGGCGGCTTGTTCTCCTCCATCAACGGCTCACTCAGTAATGCAAGGCCACCCAGAAGGGTCACGATGAAATTAGCCCAAAGCAATTGGATTGCCGAAATTGGAGAATATCCTAAGGCCATGGTTGTGATGGAAGTTATCAACAGCCCTGCAATGTTCATGGTAAGCTCAAGCTGGATATACTTCTGAATGTTGTCATAAGTACATCTTCCGCACCCTTCAATGGTGACCAAGAAACTGAAATCGTCGCCGTCCCTGATGATGATGTCAGAACATTCTCTGGCCATTTCACAGCTGCAACCACTCTCTATCACAATCCCCACATCAGCTTCTTTTAGCGCTGGAATGTCAGTTATTTTGCCTCCAACAACTGCTACTTTGTGGCCTTTTTTCTTCAAACACTGCACTAGAAGGAGCCTGTCTGGAGGGGAGGAGCTTCCCATCGCCATGATTTTATCTACTTCATTCATCCTCTCCTTGGCGCTGTATTTTCGGAAGTTTTCGACTTCAAGCACCAATCTGTTTGAGCTGGGAAGCAGTCCACACTCGAGAGCTTTGGCTTCCAACACAGAGACATTAGCTTCTGAAACAAAAATGACACCAACTCCAGCATTTGTCCACCCCTGTATTGCTTTTCTTGTCTCCTCTGTCCAGCACATTTCAAATGCCAGCGAGTGAATGCAAATAGTTGTGACTGAACTCATGGTGAGACAAGCCCAAGGTTGTTGAGCAGAGGCCTTCTCAGACAGCATCTTTCTGTTCCAATAAGTGATGGCGAGCGCAATTACCAATGGGATTCCTTCCGTTACTCCAACCAGCAACATAGTAAGTGAAGTTGTTAAGGTACTACTGGTCTTCCCTTTTGGTTTGATGACAATTCTCTTGATAGCATCTATTATCTCTCTGCTTGCAGTTGGTTTTCCCCTGACATCTGTGTGGTTAGAGCCAGCATCTTCCTTTCCAAGCTCGAAACGGAGGAACGACACCACAAGGATGAGGATAGAGATTGAAAGCCCAACGATCGTTGAGCCAACGCTCACCCTGTCAAGTTTAGCTGGTAATGGGGCCTTGTTGAGGGCTTGATCAGTAACCCGGTTCATCAACTGGCCCCATGTCGTGTCCATTCCCACAGATGTAACCAGCATGCGACCGGTTCCACCAACCACCTCTGCGCCATAGAAGAGAAACGGGTTCATGTCGTCGATGGTTGACTCTACACCATCATAATTTAGTTTTAGAAGCTGATCACCAGATATGAACAAACCATCAGCAGGGATCAGAGTTTCCCTCTCCAGGCATACTATGTCACCCACCAAAACATCTCCGATGGATACTTTGTGTGGGCATCCCCCTCTGAAGACATCAACAGATTCCAATGGCTCCTGCTTTGTCTTCTGTGAATGTTGGACACAAAAGTCACGTAGCGAAGGAGCAAGTACAAGTATGATGAGGGCAACAATTAAGACTACTCCTTCCTCCCAGCCACTCCTCCAGCCTTCCTCCTTGATCCCGAAGGCAAGTGACAGCACTGCGGACACGAAGAGGAGGAGAATAATGGAACTATTGCAAGATGTTACGAGAATTTGAAGGAAGCCTTGCTTAGGAGCCTGTGTTGTGGAGAGTGTGGTGGCTAGGCGTCGAGAGCGTACATCTTGCTCGTCACCACAGATTCCGTTCTCTAAATCAGTATTCAGAGCCTTTGCGATCACTTGAATGCCTCCAAAATTGTGTAAGGAATCTCGGTCCTTCTCCTTTACCATTCTCGCTATGTTTTCCTGTTGGAGTTTTGCATTAGTTGCACCATCCAATATTGTAGGAGTTACAATATCTATTGAAACTTCATTTGATGCGGACGAGATTTCCTGATCACTTCCGTTGCTTTGTAGATCCTGTAATTAAAATATCAGTTAGAAGATACATGGTGATAGAAGTAACCAAAATTGCATATAATGAGGCACTATAGAAATCCAGGAGAGACAAGCTAAGACAGAAAACTTACTGCTTCTCCCGTGATATCGGTGCTGATGATACTGTAAAATGAAGTAGATGATGAAATTGATCTCTCAAGACCGAGAGAATCCTTCTGAGCAGCTCTATCTTCTCTCAACTTGCGATTTTGCTCTCTAAGAATCAGATAAATCCTGCTCCAACGGGTTCTTGGATTACTGTTACCACTGGCTGCTATTAGCAAAACCGTTTGCTGGGACTCCAGATCTCCATCATGTTCAGAGCTCTCGGTTGACATATCTCCAATCAAATGTAGTAGAAGACTTAATTGTGTGAATTTCTCAAGGGAAGAAATTACCAAAAGTAGTAGAAGACAATAATCTTAGAAATGAAATGAATATGAATATGTGAGGATCAGATAGTTTGCAAGTGTATGTTTTAGGAATGTGCGCCCGCTGGCGGGGGTATTTATAGGCCCACGGGGATTCGGGACCGCGTGGAGGGAAATACATTGAAATTTCGTAATCGTAATGCAACAATTCTAGCCATCTCGCAGGTGTTGGAACAAGCGTTGGCTCGATCGGTCAAAAGACTCCAAAATAACGATCTCATCTACTGATTATTCTTTCAATGTTTCTGACGTCATATTTTCAATTTTTGTTAAACTAATAAAGAACCAAAAATAAAAAATAAAAAAATTGAAACTATTTCTCACTTCTCGAATCTATAATTAATTGCACTAGATGCACATAGAAAAAAGATACTTACAAAATAATTAGGAGCATTTAATTAAATTGACCTTGTATAAGTTAATAGGATTCAGCTTATATGCTGTTATTAAAATAACAGCATATATTAAAACGGTCAAAATTGAATCTTAAAGTTGACTTATTTATGTCTCCAAATGATAGCTTAATTGACTGTGAACCACGCCTAATGAAGCGGAGGTCACTAGTTCGAATCTCTCTCCCCCTTCCTTTGTGTGGACATGTCAAAAAAAAATTTAAAAAAAAAGTTGACTTATTTTTAAAAGCTTTTAATAAGAGAGAGAAAATTAAGAGAGATTTTGAGAAATTCAATCTTGACCATTGATTAAACTACAACATACAGACGCAGTTAAGAATTTAGCTTTAGGGAGCGAACTATATATATATATATATATATATATATAAAAGACCTTATGCTATTTTTTAAACAAATTTAAAGATTAAAAAATCTTTCTAATAATTTGAATTTTTTTTTTTTTTAGGAAAGGGGCAGGAGGTAGGGGTGTACAAGTAGAGTGGTTTGTTTTAGGGGTGTACATGTAACCAAGCTGTAGGGTTTTTTACTTATTGTTTTGGATTTGTAATTGTTTTGAATTATCTGATGACATTTTGAGATATGAGATAAAACAAAAATAAATAATGGCATTAATATATTAGTAGTTTGAATTAACAAGAAATATGAACATTGTTTCTTCTTTGAATTAACAAATTTGAAGTTTTGTATTAAAAAAGAAAAAAAATGATGAAATTATTTATGAAAACCGGTTTATAACTATCTTCAATAACCAAATAACCGGTTTAGGTTGGTTGCAGTTGCAGTTTTTTAAAATGGAATAATAGCCTAAACTGGTTGCAGTTACGGTTATAAGAAAATAACTGCTACCGGGTTGTACACCCCTAGCCGGAGGGGGCATATATAACCTTTGTCTTTGTTGGCATATGCTGAGTTGTTAGATACTGAATTAATAGCATTGTACTATCTTGTAACTTGTTTTCGGAATATTATCTTTAAGCATATGGTTTGTGTTATTTTTCAATTCAGTTTGAAGAACATTATTTCAAATTTTTTTTGCTGTTTTCTTTGAGGTGGTTAGGGTTTGTATTTTTTCTTAATTAGTTTATGTTTATGGTTTATACGCAGAACAATTCTAATTTGGTTTGACATCATAAATTTAATAAACTAAATTAAAAAAAAAAAAAAAAAAAAAAAAAAAAAAAAAAAAAACATTCTTCCAACCTAATTGAAGAGAACTTTATTCTTGTTATAATTGCGTACGTGCACATTTTGTTTGCTAATCATTTTTGACTTTTTGGCATCTCTGCGGCTTCTGCCCTTTGAATTCTTTGTGGTTGCGGCTTCAGATGGACAACCCTGTCTTTCCAGGACTTTCCCTCGAAGCTTCAAGCTCTCGTATGAGTTTTCTATTCGTCATGGATGAAGTCCTTGAAATAAGAGTGTTTTTTTCTTTTCCTCTTTCTTTTGGTCAAAGTTATTGGAGCAGTTTTCCGTTTTCGGGCTGAATCACTAATAATAGTATTATTGATAAAGAAAAATAATACAGGTATTTAAAAAAAAATAAAAAAAATAGGCCCTAATTATAATACAAAAAGAAGTGCAGTATCTTTCCCATTAAGAGACTCTAGAACTCTCACACCAGAATATTAACTGTTAGAGCATCACCAGTAGCTTAGCTAAAAGATTAATATTAGTTATATTTAACTATTATTACTCTTTTTTTAGCTCCAACAAAATAGCTTGGAGCTATTCACTGTAGCACACTAGATAAATAAAATATTGTTTATTTTTTTTTTGTTCATTATTTCTTTATTTCACCCATTTTCTCCCAACATCTTTTATTTCTTCTGAACATCTCTTCACATCTGCGACGTCTCTCTCTAAAACACAAAATTTCTTCATACAAAATTTATATCTCTCTCGCTCACAAAATTTTTTCACACGGTTGGATGAAAAAATTGAATGCAGAAAAAATTTATTTCATGGAAACCCATAGATGGAAAAAAATCAATTGCAGTTGGATGAAAAAATTTAATCCAAAAAAAAAATTATTGCATAGAAACACACAGATGAAAACAAATCAATTGCAATTGGATGAAAAAAATTTATTTATGCTATTAATTTTAAGAATTAGTTCCTGCATGTGAGATGAATGTTCCTCATATGTGTTTATTTTTGTTTTTATGAATGATTTTTATATATGTGTTTGTTTTTTCCTTTAATTAAGTGTTGTCAATAATATAGTAAAAAAAGAATGAGAAATAATATTTTAAAGCAAGTAGAGAATGAAATAGAAAATCTATTAGAGAGTACAGTGAAAAAATAATAGTTAAAATAAAGAATTATACTTTTTCACTAGGTAAAATACCTAATGCTATTGGAGATGCTCTTAGAGAGGTCTAAGAACACAAATCTTATTCAACCAAGAAAAAAAAAAAACAAACACACACCCAAATCTAAGCTCCTAGCCCAAGCCTAAGGAGGTAAAATCCAAGTGTAACTTATATAAATTTGGACACAGTGGAGGGTGTAAAAACAAAAGTTAACCAATATTAACCGAAAGGAATTTGGAATCCATTAGAAAATAACTGAAATTCATTGGAAAAAGAAAAATACATTTTTAAGAAGGTTTTATATTGAAATCGCATGTGTCTCATATTATGTCGTATGATGGAATGGTGTCGTGATATAGGTATAAAATTATATATGTGAGTTATAATCCGACCTATTTAATTAGATGAATTAAACTTCTCAATCTTAAATCAGTTAATTTTATATTAAATTCGTGAAAAAAATTATCAGCCTATTGCAGAATGAGATGGGTACCATGATTACTCGGTAATATTACATTGATAAGTGAAACGAGCCCAGTCCATCATGAAGCCAAATTCAGCCCATGAGGCACGAAGCTATTACAAAAGCCGGACTCAGCCGCCCAAATCTTTCAAGTCGCTTGCACGATCTACCACTTTGTCTCATACACACGCGAGGCGAGGCGTACGGACGTTAAGTCGTTAAGTCTTTGTCTTCCTCAACAGAAGTCAACGCTGCTGTTGAAGCCGTTAGACTTATACCCAGTAGCAAGTGTGCCAATCAAGTGCTCAAGTAAATGTCATTTGTATTCTCTCTGTTTCTCTTTGATTCTGAGTTGCTCTTTCTTCTTCTATGCTTTCCATTTCACAAACTTTCTGTTTTTTTTTTTTTTTTCCTCTCTTTAATTCAAAGAATATGAATGAATATGGCTGCCTCTAGTATGGTTCAAACCCTTCGTCTGCAAGCTGTTAATTGAATTTTATTTTGTGATTCTTTGTATCAGAACTTGCTCTATTTTCCTTGTTATCAGAATGTTGTTTGCCAGATTTACAAATCTCTATATATGGTGCTTAGAAAGGGAGTCAAATTAAATGTGCACAAATCTTTATATATGGTGCGTAGGGAACAGAAGGAATACAAACAAGTTAATATACATATTACGACTCAACTTCTACCCAAAAACCTAAGATAATGGACTTGAATTCACTTAGTAAATGCCCTTTTAGTAAAAGTATAAATTAGTATAAACCTAGAATGATGAGAGTGGTGTCAAGTAGTTTTCATTAGTGGCAGCTCAAGAGTTGCAGAGTCTGAGGGAGCGGAGGGTGTCATGCTAGTGGTTCCCCCCATATTTGGGCAAAATCGCCCAGTAAACCAACCCCTGATGCAACCTGCAGCCCACTTTGTACCCCAATCGTTAGCACATGATAACATCCCAATTACAAGACAGACGGACCATTGCAACCAATTCAATTTTGGATCGCCGACAACGATATGTGCAATCTCAATAAAACACACCTGCAGCACCAAAATACCAACCACGGCCACCCAAAAAAATGGGTTACGATGAATGCCTCTAAAGACATTCTTCTTCTCCAGCTCCCTTGAATTGACTTGGTTAAACACTTGGCAAAGAACGAAACTATTGAAGATAATGGTTTGACTTAATGGAACCAACTCAAATCCTCACATGGCAACCAAAGTAACGTCCATATTTTCCACAAGGCAAGTGCGTGACCTGCAAGATCACAATCCTCACATGGAATCTCAAGCAACGGCTACATCCCAAATTAGGCAAATGAAATCATACAATCAGCCCAACGGCTAGTGCTCAACAAGAAAGGAAAACCAAGAATTTGTCATTCATTTTGTAAAATACTTTCCTCTGTAAATCTCTCAAACAACGTGTATAAATTTAGCATGCATCAATGAAAAATACAGGCAAGCAATTACACAGAAATATCAAACTCTTTATGGTATCAGAGCTTTGAACGAGCGACTCACGTCGTCTTCTTTTTCTTCTCTGAAGCATTTTTTCAAACACCTGCTGCTCTTCTCAAATGGCCTCTGCCTCCACTGAAACCACCTCCACCGAAACCACCCCAACCACTACTCCCATCAATACCCACCAAGCCCTTCCCGTAGCTCCTCTCTCCAATTTTGCCCAATCCATCACCAAGCTCAACAAAACCAATTACATGACCTGGCGTGGCCTTGTGGAGCCATTCCTCCGAGGTCATGATCTCTATGGGTTCATCGACGGCACCAATACCCCCAGCCCGCCCATCTCCATCTCCCCTGACGGCACTTCCACCATCTCCACAGACCCAGACACCCTTCGATGCCTCCGTCAAGATCAATTGGTTCTCAGCATGTTAATGTCCTCCATCTCCGATGAATTGCTGCCTCAGGTCCTTGGTTGCAAAACTGCCCAGGAGCTATGGAAGACACTTGATAAATCCTTCACTTCAGAATCTCAAGCCCGTATATTAACCCTCCGTCTTCAACTCACCACTGCCAAGAAAGGAAATCTGAGTATCTCAGATTATTATCATCAAATCAAGCACACCACTGCCACTCTTGCTGCTGCCGGACACAAAATCAGTGATGAAGAATTCACCTCCTATCTCCTCGGCGGTTTGGGTTCCGAATACGACCCATTTGTAACCTCCGTAACCACTCGTGTGGAGCCCCTCTCCATTGACACGCTGTTTGGGCATCTCCTTGCCCACGAATCTCGGCTTGCAAAACATCATCACGAAGACTCCTCTTTTCCGACAGCCAACGTCGCAGCTCGGAGCCCCAACTTCCACCGTAGCCATGACAATCATCGAGCTTTCCAGCGCTCCTCCGGCCAAGGGCAACGATCACGGGGGCGCTCTCATCAGTTTCACGCTTCTGCATCCAGGAGTCAGGGAGGACCTTTAGGTCCCTCTCCCTTTCAATATAGCCCACATCAACAAATGGGCTCCTCACGGTCCAGCCCACATATGGGCTCCTCAAGGTCCAAACCCACATGTCAAGTTTGTGGCAAATTGGGCCATTCAGCCCTCATCTGCTACAACAGATTTAATCAAGCTTACCAAGCCCCGGGCCCAAATTTGACAGCTTATAATGCAATGGCTACATCATCTCGGGATCTCAATTGGTATCCCGACACTGGTGCTTCTCACCACGTCACCTCCGATTCAAATCAATTGAATATTCAATCGGAAGAGTACGATGGCCCCGATCAAATTCAAGTGGGCAATGGTACCCGCTTAGCCATCAAAAACATTGGCACTTCTCTATTCTCTCAACCTAATTTTATTTTACGTAATGTTTTGCATGTTCCAAAAATTACAAAAAATTTATTATCTGTGCAAAAATTTACTTTAGATAATAATGCTTTCATGGAATTTCACCCTTCTTGTTTTTTTGTTAAGGATCGCATCTCCGGGAAGATTTTACACAAAGGCCCGAGTAAAAATGGACTTTATCAATGGTCCCCTTCTACATCAGCCGCACCACCTAGTGTTTTTTCTAGTGAACGTGCTTCTCATCACGATTGGCACGCGCGTCTCGGTCATCCTGCGGATCGAATACTTCGTCAAGTTGTGTCTCAATTTCACTTACCCGTCACGTCTAATAAGAAGCTATCACTTTGCCCCGCCTGTCGTCGTGGCAAAAGTCACCAGCTTCCTTTTTCCATATCAGATCACCCATCACATGTTCCTCTAGAATTAATTTTTTCTGATGTTTGGGGACCTTCCCCTGTTTTATCAAATAATGGTGCTCGTTATTATGTTATTTTTGTTGATCACTTTAGCAAATTTTCTTGGTTATATCCCATCCAATGCAAATCTGATGTTTTCACCATATTTCCTAAGTTTCAGGCATATGTCGAAAGGCTTTTTGATCGTAAAATTAAATCCATTCAAACCGATGGCGGTGGCGAATTTCAAAAACTCCGACATCTTTTTACATCACATGGCATCCATCATCGTTTAACATGCCCTCACACTCACGAACAAAATGGGTCTGTAGAACGCAAGCACAGGCACATAGTCGAAATGGGCCTCACTCTACTAGCCCATTCTTCCACTCCTTTAACCTATTGGGCTGAAGCTTTCCAAACAGCGTCCTATCTCATTAATAGATTGCCCACTCCAGTCCTCAATCACCTCTCCCCCTTTCAAACACTTTTTAACCTTCGCCCAAACTACACCTTTTTACGGGTTTTCGGATGCGCGTGTTGGCCACACCTGCGCCCCTATAACCGACACAAATTGGATTATCGATCTGCTGAATGCGTCTTTCTCGGCTATAGTCCCTCCCATCGTGGCTACAAATGTCTTCATCTTCCTTCCGGTCGCATCTATATTTCCCGACATGTCATTTTCAATGAATCCTCTTTCCCCTTTTCTCGCCCCTCCCCTTCCACTTCGAACCCACCCTCTCAACACACTCTCCTCTATTCTCTCCCTCCTTCCCCTAACCCACCCTCCCACACTCCTCAACACCCCCATAACCCACGGAGTCACCCCCCAACTCCACCACCACCTCCCACTTTCGAAGAGGTCACCTCCACCCCTTCATTAGCACCTACTACTACTAACACTAGTTCTCCTTCTTGTCCACAGGTTGCACCTGCAGAAACTGCTCCGCCAGCTCCTCCTCCCCGACAACATGGCATGCAAACTCGCTCCAGGAACAACATTTTCAAGCCAAAGAACCTTCCAGAGGGACTCATCCGGTATCCTCTCCCCAAAGCACTCATTGCCACCACCTGCTCGGATGATGTCGAACCGACCAGCTACTCCTCTGCTGCTCCACATCCTGCCTGGCGAGCTGCCATGAATACTGAATTTGATGCATTACTCACCAATGGCACTTGGACCTTGGTCTCTCCACCCCCCAATACCAACATCGTTGGATGCAAATGGGTTTTTCGTCTGAAACGCAAAGCTGACGGCACCATTGATCGCTACAAAGCCCGACTCGTCGCCAAGGGATTTCACCAACAACCTGGCATTGACTATGGCGAGACCTACAGTCCGGTGGTTAAGCCCACCACCATTCGCTTAGTTCTTTCTCTGGCAATTTCATCCGGATGGTCTATTCGCCAGATTGATGTACAAAATGCCTTCCTTCACGGATGGCTTTCCGAAGATGTCTATATGGATCAACCTCCTGGTTTTATTCATCCCAACTACCCCAATCATGTTTGCAAGCTACACAAGGCACTGTATGGTTTAAAGCAAGCTCCCCGCGCTTGGTTTTCTCGTCTCAGTGATCGACTTCTTGAGCTTGGTTTTGTCGGATCTCGCTCCGACTCCTCCCTATTCACTCGGTGTACACCTCAACATACCACATACATCCTCATCTACGTCGATGACATACTTATCACCAGTTCCACTCCTCACGAGACCACCTCCCTTCTACAATCCCTCCGAGTTGACTTTGCAATTAAAGACCTTGGCTCCCTTCACTTCTTTCTTGGCATGGAAGCCATTACTACACCTGATGGTCTCATTCTCTCTCAACAACGCTATATCTTGGATCTCCTTCGCAAAAGTAACATGACTGATGCTAAACCCGTCAAGTCACCCATGTCTACTGCACATACCCTATCTCTACTCTCTGGGGATCCACTCAATGACCCATCCTCTTACCGCAGCCTTGTTGGCGGCCTCCAATATCTCTCCCTTACCCGCCCTGACATTTCCTTTGCAGTCAACAAAGTTTCTCAATTCATGCACCGCCCCACCTCTATCCACCTCCAAGCCGTCAAGCGCATCCTTCGCTACCTCAAATTCACCATCACCTATGGACTACTCCTTCGTCGGTCCCCTTCTCGCACCCTACAAGCTTTCTCTGACGCTGACTGGGCCGGCTGCCCCGATGACCGAAAATCCACCGGTGGCTTTTGTGTATTCCTTGGCCCTAACCTCATCTCATGGTCCTCTCGAAAACATCGCACTGTTGCCCGCTCAAGCACTGAATCTGAATATCGCACCCTCGCCATTACCGCTGCCGAACTCATTTGGCTCCAATCCTTGCTTCGTGACCTTGGCATTTTTCTTCCCCATCCCCCTACACTTTGGTGCGACAACATTGGCGCCACCTACTTATCTGCCAACCCCGCTTTCCATGCACGCACAAAACACATTGAAATCGACTTCCACTTTGTCCGCGATAAAGTCGCCTCCAACACCCTTGTCGTGCGTTTCATCTCTAGCAAAGACAACCTCGCTGACATCTTCACTAAACCCACCGCTTTCTCTCCTTTCTCTCTCATGCGAACCAAGCTCAACGTCGTGTGCCACGTGTCTCGCTTGCGGGGGCGTAATGGAACCAACTCAAATCCTCACATGGCAACCAAAGTAACGTCCATATTTTCCACAAGGCAAGTGCGTGACCTGCAAGATCACAATCCTCACATGGAATCTCAAGCAACGGCTACATCCCAAATTAGGCAAATGAAATCATACAATCAGCCCAACGGCTAGTGCTCAACAAGAAAGGAAAACCAAGAATTTGTCATTCATTTTGTAAAATACTTTCCTCTGTAAATCTCTCAAACAACGTGTATAAATTTAGCATGCATCAATGAAAAATACAGGCAAGCAATTACACAGAAATATCAAACTCTTTATGACTAACCTTCTGGCTGATGCCCAAGACAGCTTGCCCTTTGAATTGGAAGGTCAATAAGATGGCAACCTGATATAGAGCTTGACTGACTAGGTTTCTCCACATAGCCTTGGTGATCAGTGGTCCACTTTGCCTCATGAGTGGCAGCTTGTTCTCCTCCATCAGCGGCTCACTCAGTAATGCAAGGCCACCCAAAAGGGTCACGATGAAATTAGCCCAAAGCAATTGGATTGCCGAAATTGGAGAATATCCGAATGACATTGTTGTGATGGAGGTTATCAACAGCCCTGCAATGTTCATGGTAAGCTCAAGCTGGATATACTTCTGAATATTGTCGTAAGTACATCTTCCGCACCATATAATGGTGACCAAGAAACTGAAATCGTCGCCATCCCTGATGATGATGTCAGAACATTCTCTGGCCATTTCACAGCTGCAACTACTATCTATCACAATCCCCACATCAGCTTCTTTTAGGGCTGGAATGTCATTTATTTTGCCTCCAACAACGGCTACTTTGTGGCCTTTTTTCTTCAAACACTGCACTAGAAGGAGCCTGTCTGGAGGGGAGGAACTTCCCATCGCCATGATTTTATCTACTTCATTCATCCTCTCCTTGTCGCTGTATTTTTGGAAGTTTTCAACTTCAAGCACCAATCTGTTTGGGCTGGGAAGCAGCCCACACTCGAGAGCTATGCCTTCCAACACGGAGACATTAGCATCTGAAACAAAAATGACACGAACTCCAGCATTTGCCCAACCTTGTATTGCTTTTCTTGTCTCCCCTGTGCACAACATTTCAAATGCCAGCGAGTGAATGCAAATAGTTGTGACTGAACTCATGGTGAGACAAGCCCAAGGTTGTTGAGCAGAGGCCTTGTCAGACAGCATCTTCCTGTTCCAATAAGTGATGGCAAGCGCAATTACCAAAGGGATTCCTTCCGTTACGCCAACCAGCAACATAGTAAGTGAAGTTGTTAAGGTACTGGTCTTCCCATTTGGTTTGAT
Source organism: Corylus avellana (assembly GCF_965113065.1). Classification (NCBI taxonomy): domain Eukaryota; kingdom Viridiplantae; phylum Streptophyta; class Magnoliopsida; order Fagales; family Betulaceae; genus Corylus; species Corylus avellana. The sequence goes on along the minus strand of NC_142490.1, from coordinate 47,525,190 downwards.
GACAATTCTCTTTATTGCATCTATTATCTCTCTGCTTGCAGTTGGTTTTCCCCTGAAATCTGGTTGGTTAGAGCCAGCATCTTCCTTGCTAAGCTCGAAATGAAGGAACGACACCACAAGGATGAGGATCGAGATTGAGAGCCCAACAATCTGTGAGCCAGTGCTCACCCTGTCAATTTTAGCAGGTAATGGGGCCCTGTCGAGGGCTTGAGTAACCTGGTTCATCAACTGTCCCCATGTCGTGTCCATCCCCACAGATGTAACCAGCATGCGACCGGTTCCACCAACCACCTCTGCGCCATAGAAGAGAAACGGGTTCATGTCGTCGATGGTTGACTCTACACCATCATAATTTAGTTTTAGAAGCTGATCACCAGATATGAACAAACCATCAGCAGGGATCAGAGTTTCCCTCTCCAGGCATACTATGTCACCCACCAAAACATCTCCGATGGATACTTTGTGTGGGCGTCCCCCTCTGAAGACATCAACAGATTCCAATGGCTCCTGCTTTGTCTTCTGTGAATGTTGGACCCAAAAGTCACGTAGCGAAGGAGCAAGTACAAGTATGATGAGGGCAACAATTAAGACTACTCCTTCCTCCCAGCCACTCCTCCAGCCTTCCTCCTTGATCCCGAAGGCAAGTGACAGCACTGCGGACACGAAGAGGAGGAGAATAATGGAACTATTGCAAGATGTTACGAGAATTTGAAGGAAGCCTTGCTTAGGAGCCTGTGTTGTGGAGAGTGTGGTGGCTAGGCGTCGAGAGCGTACATCTTGCTCGTCACCACAGATTCCGTTCTCTAAATCAGTATTCAGAGCCTTTGCGATCACTTGAATGCCTCCAAAATTGTGTAAGGAATCTCGGTCCTTCTCCTTTACCATTCTCGCTATGTTTTCCTGTTGGAGTTTTGCATTAGTTGCACCATCCAATATTGTAGGAGTTACAATATCTATTGAAACTTCATTTGATGCGGACGAGATTTCCTGATCACTTCCGTTGCTTTGTAGATCCTGTAATTAAAATATCAGTTAGAAGATACATGGTGATAGAAGTAACCAAAATTGCATATAATGAGGCACTATAGAAATCCAGGAGAGACAAGCTAAGACAGAAAACTTACTGCTTCTCCCGTGATATCGGTGCTGATGATACTGTAAAATGAAGTAGATGATGAAATTGATCTCTCAAGACCGAGAGAATCCTTCTGAGCAGCTCTATCTTCTCTCAACTTGCGATTTTGCTCTCTAAGAATCAGATAAATCCTGCTCCAACGGGTTCTTGGAGTACTGTTACCACTGGCTGCTATTAGCAAAACCGTTTGCTGGGACTCCAGATCTCCATCATGATCAGAGCTCTCGGTTGACATATCTCCAAAGTAGAGTCTTTTAATTTTGTTTGAATTTCTCAGGGAAGGAATTGAAGAAAGCTAATTAAAATGTTGCCAAATGTAGTAGAAGATGCTGATAGAAATGAAATAAATATGCGAGGATCAGAGAGTTTGCAAGTTTAAGACCGCGTGGAGGGAAATTACATTGAAACATCATACGCTGTTGCAGATGCTACTTATAACGTAAAATAACGATTTATGTTGTCTTTTATGAGGAATAATTAGTTACTATATGCGAATCTAGATTGTTCTTTCATATTTTCTGACGTCATTTTCAATTTTCTGTTAAACTAAAGAAGAAAAAATTGAAGCTTTCTCTCTCTTCTCCAATCTATAATCATTGTCTTGCACTAAATGCACAAGATACTTACAAAATAATTAGGAGCATTTATGGTTAAGTTCAAAATTCTAAATTGAAGATTGGGAGTTCGGTTGTCATTCTAGCTAGGATCGGTAGTCTACAGGGACGGAGCTAAGAATTTAGCTTTAGGAGGCCGGACTATATATATATATATATATATATATATATATATATAATCCAAGCTGCCAAAATAAAAAGGGAAAAAGGTAATTTAAAAAAAAAAAAAAAAAAAAAAGTTTAAGGTTAAAAAATATTTTTTAACAATTTTTTTTGTTTTGTTTTGGAGGAATGGAGCTGGAGGGGGCATAAAATTAATAGCACTGTAATATCTTATTTTTGGAATATTATCTCTTTGCTTAGAGAGCACTACAAACTTAAGCATATGCATGGTTTGTGTTATTTTTCGGAAAAATAATATTTCAAATTTTCAAAGTTTTCTGCTATTTTCTTTGAGGTGGCTAGGGTTTGTATTTTTCCTCATTGTTTTTTTTTTCCTTGGAGTCTGTACAGCTAGCCGCTTTTTTTTTTTTTTTTTGAAACGGAATCTATATTAGTCTCATTCATAGAAAGCATGAGTATAAAGCTCTTACAAGCAACCATAACCAAAGCTACGAGGTTACAAGCATCATAGATGACGTATTACATTCTAAACCCAAAACCAATCCACTAACTCATGACTAATCTACATATTAAAAAACATATATGTGCCAAACAGATTCAAACTAATGCATAGGTAGTGCTTATTCCTCGAAACTGAGCTAGACAAACCCCCAACTGAAACTCTTCTTCCTTAAGCCGAAATCCAGGATAATGTTCACATTCCCAATGTAAAGGTTTGGACCATAGCAAATAACTCAGAGGGCATCACGCATGTAGATAAAAAGGGGACAGAGCTTTATTACAAGCAAAAAAAAGGAAATAAAGGGACTAAAACAGAAATACAAATAGAATAAAACCGGAGAATCACATTAAGTGAGTAACTGCAGCCGGAAGGAAGCCGATTGCGTGCTGGCAGGAAACCTATGTGGAAGGTGGCGTTGGAGCTCATCGTAGGGGGACACGAGGAAAGACCCGACAACGGACAGTGGGCGGTAGAGCGGGTGCGGAGGAGATCGGCGTCACACATAGAACAAACTGGGGGGGGGGGGGGGGGGGGAGTTTGAGTGAATCCCCCAAGAGATCACCAACAAAGTGTGACAAACAGGTAAGGCAACAAAAACAACACACCAAAATACACGCCAAAAGACAGACATAAAGGAAAAGAAATAAAACAACCAGAAACGAAATTAAAAGAAACAGCCGGAAAGAACTGAAATCAATCCACATCTGGAGAGACAAATCCAGTGCAAAAGGTGTGATGGGCACTGGCGGATCCAAGTAGCAAGGTGGACCATGTGACTGGCTGTTAATCGGGCAAGGACGACACAAACCGGAGCCAAACATGATCTAGCAACATGCATGGCGAATGGAGAAGGGCGGGCCTCCAAAAAAAATCCTAAAATCATAAAAGGGAGGGAGAGAAAGAAAACGCCTAAAGAGCAAGGGACATCAAGTAAATAGGTTAGCTCTAAGCCAAAGGAGAAGAGGATGAGGAGGAGGAGGGGGAGAACAGAGAGAACAGGGGTTCTCCCACTGCGACAGCGCTCTCTGCTAGAGATGAAACCCTAGCAGAGAGCATCTTGAGGGGAGAATGAGAGGAATTTTTATTTACAGCTAGCCTTCAACCTTTGAACAATTCTAATTTGGTTTGATATCATATATTTAATAAACTATTTTTTTGCTAATAAAAAAATAAATAAATAAAAAATTCTTCCAACCTAGCTAATAGAAAAGAAAACTTAATTATAGTTATAATTACGTAGCATTTTATTTACTAATCATTTTTGACTTTTTGGCATCTCAGCCCTCTCAATTCTATGTGGCTGTGGCTTCATGCCACACTTAATTTCCAGGCGTTCCCATCTTTACAGGGACTTTCCGTCGAAGCTTCAAAGCCGATCTCCTATGAGTTTTCTATTTGTTTGGTCAAACTTCCTCACGCAAAACTTACGTATACTGTCAATGCATGCTAATTGCTAACCAAATTGATGCTCATTGGAATTCCTTCATCTATATAGACTATATATACATATAGCTTTTCAGCCTTTTCTAGGGGGTTTCCTCGAAGATTCGATCTATGCATTAATTGACACATAATGGATAAAGTTATTGAAAGTGTTTTTTTCTTTCCTCTTTCTTTTGGTCAAAGTTCTTGGAGCAGTTTTCCGTTTTCGGGCTGAATCTTTCACTCACTGTCTTGTCGCCAAATAATAGTATTATTGATAAAGAAAAATAAGACAGATTTGTGAAAAAAAAAAAAAAAAAAAAGAATTAGGCCCTAATTATAGTACACAAAAGAAGTGCATTATCTTTCCCTTTAAAAGACTCTAGAATATGTGTTTGTCAAAGGACTTAAAAAAAAATTAAAAAAAAAAAAAATTCCATCTATTCCACTCAAAATCAATCATAATATTTTTATTTTTTTATATCATATCAATCACTTTTTATTACTATTTAAATAAAAAAATCACTACAAAATAAATTTTTTTTTCACTTTTTCATACAAAACATTCTTACTTTTTTTTTTTCTTACATCAATCAAATCTGCTACAGTTCTAGTTCACTTTATTTTTCAAGTCCTTTGCCAAACACACCCTAGAACTCAACACAAATCTTATTCAAATAAAAAATAATTCAAAACACAAAATACTTACAAAACACTCCAAATTTATTTTTCAAAACCAAAACACTTTTTATAAAAAAATAAAAAAATAAATAAAAAGCATGGCAAATGATGGGCTATTAGCCCATTTGCAGCCCACTATATAGTCCATGATAAAGCAGAACTGAACCCATGACACCCAAAGGCTAATATAAAGCCGAACTTAATTAGCCCATGACACCTCAATTTATTATAGTAGCTATACTCAGCCAATCAGGCTCAAAAGCCCACTCTCTTTCTCTTTTACAGTTTTACTACACAAACGTGTCGTTGCAGCGAGAGAAAGAGAGAGTGACAGCGTCGGTGATGGACCTGATGGTATTTATTCTTGCTTTGTTTAACAATTTACCACCTTACCCTGTGCATGTGAGTGAACCGTCCATTTTGCTGTTGCTATGGGCTAAAATTTAAAACAACAATCATGTGTTTAATCATTCAGATCTTATTTTTACGTAGTTGGTAAAATTGAATGATCGTCTATAAACATTAATTTTACATGATTTGTTACCATTAAATAGAACAACTTTAATACTGCGATTCTTAGGTGAATACAAATATTCATGATTTTTATAGGGGTTCTATGTTTGATGTTAGTGAGATATTGGAGTAAATTAAAGCTTTATGATCATGATGTTGGTTCCCACCATGGCCATATGCTAAGCACCAAATGGGAAAGTTAAAAAGAAGACAAAAGGTTAGAAAGGTTAGTCGGAGGCACCATAGAACTATATGGTTAAGGTCAATTTAGGTTGATTAAGGTGTTGATAAGTGACATTTTGTGAGTAATCCTGTATCTTTGAAGTTGGTGATGCTGCGGGAAGAGGTGGATGATGAATATTTATCAAGATCAACAAAATGCTCCCTAGCTTTATTTGAACTTGATATGAAATTTTGCTCTATCTTTCTGGCCATTGGCTAATGGTCAAGGTCCCCATTCTGAACAGAGCTAGTGGTTGACATATGGGATGTCGGAGTTGTGCAACAAATATCAAGTTTCTTCAAAAGAGACAAATGAAATAATGAAGAACATAAAAAGATGTTGATTCAAACAAAGAAATATAGAAATAATTATTAGCTCTATATTAGCTTCAATGAACCGCTCATTCTTTCTACTCTTTTTGAAGTCATCTCAACAATAGTTATGAGTAAAGCCGAGATATGTAATATGAGATAAGCAAAGAATCGAATCTCTATTTTGTAAAGGCGTTGAGCGGTGGATCCAACACAATGCCGGTAGAGCCAACTCATGCCTTGATCTTAAATTGATATATGTTAGAGGGTGCTTTTGACTTTTCAAATGGTAAAATTGAGCAGTTGTTTGAGGATTCATTTTTGTTTTTGTGTTAAGATATGATATTGAAGCAAAACATTTTTATGTGAAGTACTCATGGCTTTGGTGAGTTTAAATTTTGAATATTTCTCTAATTTTGTATTCATTTATGAGCATACATTCTTATTACTAGAGATGTGTTTGGTTGCTGAGAAACATTGGGAAAATAAAATTTCTAAGCTTTGTAGACAATGATCAGAAAAACTGGTAAGGAATTTGAATATTGCCTTTTGCATTTGTGCTGTTTCTTATAGCTGGTAATTGTACATCCTTGTGCAAGTTTTATTATGATTAATATTCACATCAATTTCAAAAATTTTACAATTGTTTTGCCTAGTTTTAATAATAATAATAAAAAAAATTAATTCATCATTTGTTAATATTTATTAAGGGTTGTTCAATTTGAAAAAGAAAAATTGAAAAAGAAAATCAGTAGAAATTAAGAGCAAAGTTACTAAAATGTAGGATTATAAGTTTGCGGCGCCTTTATAAGTTTCACCTCTAATAACAAAACTTCTTGCTAGCATTGAAAATAATTTTAAAAGGGTCGGCTATTTAATTATGAGGTCGAAGCTTCTCGCGGCAATAAATCTTTTATATATATATATATATATATATATGCTATCGTGAGCCGAACAAAATCAGCATGCTCTCCATCTAATGTGAAATGGAGATATGTTATTTTATAGTCTAAATTAAATTTATAGTATTTAACGATATATTTGTTTAAGTTGTCACATTACTTAAAAAATTTTAAATGATGTGATATCATATATACCATCAGTTACTATAAAATTTAATCTGAATCATAAAGTAGTTTGTCTCCTGATCACTTTATTTCACTTGAAGTAGAGTCTGTCAGCTTTACTTCTTACGTTTCCTTGTGATTTCAATTTTCTCTATCTCGATCTAAGTCTGAATAAGTTATTAAATCACACGAAATATTGTATATAAGGGCTTATACACGGAGTATTAGACAATGCACCACAATGGTATAACCTAAAAGTACAAGCTAGAATTAGAAGAAAAAGAAAAAAGAAAAAGTACAAGCAGCTAGTAGTATGATATATAGTACAATACCCAACAGTACAACAAATTGCTGGGACTAATTGGCGTTCATTTAACTGGCATACTAAGATGGGACAGGAGTGGAATTGCTATTTTTGAATGGCAGCTCAATATTAGAAGTACTAGAATCTGAGGGAGCTGAGGTTGTCATGTCAATGGTTCCTATATGTGAGCCAAATGGTCCACTAAACCAATCCATGATGCATTCTGATGTCCATTTTGTAGCCCAATCGGTTGCCAATAAACTCATCCCAATTATAAGACAGACGAGCCACTCCACCCAATTCAAATTTCCATTGCCTATAAGGATATGTGCAATCTCAATAAAAGCCACCTGGAGCACTAGAATAACACACACAGCCACCCAAATCCAGGGGTTACGATGAATGCCCCTGAACACATTCTTCTTCTCCAGCTCCCTAGCGTTGACTATGTTAAATACTTGGCAGAGAACAAAGCTATTAAAGATAATGGTTTCACTAACCTTCTTGCTGATGCCCAGGATAGTCTGCCCTTTAGATTGGAAGAACACCGAGATGGCAGTCTGATATAGAGCTTGGCTGACAAGGTTTCTCCACATAGCCTTGGTGATCAGTGGTTCGGTTTGTCTCAGTGGCAGCTTCTTCATCAATTTATCTGTTGGCGGCTCAGTCATTAATGCAAGGCCACCTAGAAAAGTGGAAACAAAGTTTGCCCATGGCAATTGGATTATCGAAATTGGAGAATATGCAAAAGATATGGTTGTGATGGTGGGTATCAACAGCCCTGCAATAGTCATGCTAAGCTGAAATTGGATATACTTGCGTATATTTTCATATGTACATCTCCCGCACCTTACAATGGTGACCAAGAAACTGAAGTTACCATCCCTGATGATGATTTCAGAACTTTCTCTGGCCATTTCGCTGCTATAACTCTCCATCACAAGTCCCACGTCAGCTTCTTTCAGTGCATGAATCTCGTTTGTTTTGCCTCCAACCATTGCTACTCTCTTGCCTTTTTTCTTCAAACACTGCACCAGAAGGAGCTTATCAAATGGGGTACAACTTTCCATCAAGGTGATATTATTTACCTTACTCATCCTCTCTTCGTCGCTGTAATTTCGAAAATTTTCACCTTCAAGCACCAATCCATCTGACTCCAGAGCTATGGCTTCCAACCCCGACTCTTTATCTTCTGAAACCAGTATGATGTTAACCCCAGCTGTTTTCAAACCTTCTATTGCTTTGCTTGTCTCTTTAGAGTCCTTGCCAACTGCCGGTTGGTTTAGTGTTAGCCAAGCAGATTTGTCAATGCAGATAGTTGAGACCGAGCCCATGGTGAGCCAAGCCAAAGGTTTTTGATCCGCAAAGGCCTTTTCAGACAGCATCTTCTTCTGCCAATAGTCAATGCCGCACGAGATTACATAAGGCATTCCTCCCTTTACTCCAAGCAGCGACATACTAAGTGTGGCTATTAAAGTATTGAACCTCCCATTTGAATTCACAAAAAGTCCGTTGATTGCATCCACTATATGAATTGGTTTCCCCTTGAGCTGTGGGAGCTTAGATTTAACATCTTCATCTCCAAGCTTCAAGCGGAGGAACAACACAAAAAGGATGAGGATAGGGATTAAAAGGCCAACAACATGTAATATGTTATTCACTTTATCAAGTTCCGCTGGTAATGGGGTCATGCCGGGGGTTTGGGTAACCTGAGTCATCAACTGACCAAATGTTGTATCTGTGCCCACTGATGTAACCAACATGCCACCATTTCCACCAGTCACCTTTGCACCATAGAACAAAAATGGCTTATTGGCATCAATGGTAGACCCATCATCCAATTCCAGTTTTAAGGATTCACCAAATGTGAAGAACAAACCATCAGCAGGGACCAGACGACCCCTCTCGAGGGGAACAATGTCACCTACTAAAACATCGGAGCTGGAAACTTCCTTTTCGTGTCCCCCTCTCTTGACTATAACCACCCTTCGAGGCATTTCCGGTGGTTGTTGCTTTCCTGACATTTTCTGTACCACAATCACAATGATAACAGAAATTGTGATGAAACCGTAGAGTAAACCATCGGTCATGCCGTTGATACCAAAGAAAATTGACAATCCTGCAGCCAAGAATAGAAGCCCAACGGTGCAATCATTGCATGCTTTTAGGATACGTATAAAGAAGCCCGGTGTAGGAGCAAGTGTTAGGGATAATGTGCTGGCTTGGCGCCGACAATATAGATGTTCCTCATCGAGCCCGTTCTCTAAATCAGTATCCAAAGCCTCAGCAACTCCTTGGACGCCTCTCTCCGCTAAAATCCTGGGTATTATGTGGGCTTGTTGGAATTTTGCATTATTGGAATCCATATTTATGGAAACATGAGCTAATATTGCTGAAGTGATTTCCACGCTTGGCACTGTTTGTGGGTTCTGAAATTTAGAAAAGAAAACCAAGTCTTATTTTCCAGCAAAAGGAACACTCATGATAAGAAATGGTGTTCAAATCCTACTATCGACTCAAAAGAGTCAGGCTAGATGCTTCTTGAAATCCTTCTTTTACTTCTCAAATGCAATCTCTTTTGTTTTGTTTTTTTGTTTTTTTTTTTTTTTTCTTTCTCATAAAAAGAAGTGTAAAAATCAAACACAACCAACCCTAGGTCGCCGGCCTCTAAAAGGAAACTGTGTATTCAAAAGCCAGTAATTCCTAAAAGACATGGCAATGCCAAAAAGTTTATTTGATATGATCTGCAGCCTCAGAAGAACCGGAAAAGGTGACTATGTTTAGAACGAGAGGAACCCTAGCTGGTTTCTTTGTGAATTGTGAGAACTCAAGCTATCATCCAACACACAAATACAAGGGAGACGATAGAAAACTTACTCTTCCTGTTTCATCCAAGTTGATGATACATGATGAATCTCTGTCAAGATCCTCCTTAGCTTTATCTGCCATTGGTTGAGACTCAAGGTCTGTTACCTCTTGGATGGAGCTCGTGGTTGACATATGGACGGCCAAATTAAGTTGTGCAGCTTATATCAACTAGTTTGTTTAAAAGAGACAAATGAAAGATTGAATAACATGAAGACAATTGCAGAAAGAATTACCAGAAAAAAAAGTGAACCCTTCTTATCTTTGCTCTTGTATCTTGTTACGTACGCTCACCATGCCTATTTAAGCTCGAGGCAGCCCTGGTAAAACAGAGCCACTTGTGGTAACTCCGAGTAATTTAGTTACGTATTCTCACCATTTGGCACTTGGCAAAGCCTTTTCTTTTCTTATGTTATTATTCATCACAATTCCCCAAAAAAATTAGCATCAATTAACTCTTTCTCTTTTCTTTTCTTAGCTAATGAGTCATGACCAACGAACCTGTCTTAGCTCCGATCGACTTCTTGTCATGTCTCTAGAACGTGGCTGTCTCAATCTTGGTCTTATTTTTTCCACGGTAGTCCCACATGCCGGGGATATCCACCGTGAAGGAACTAGAAGAATCCTAACCTTCTTGATGAGCAAGCTACATTTTATTTTATTTTATTGAGTTAAATGAGGCACATTTCAACACCGCCCAATCAACTCTACTGAAAAATGGATAAGTGATAGGCTGCTGTTGTTGATCATGGTGGAAGATTTTTCCATCTTTAGCAGGGCACACACAACTGTATTCACACTGGTGGAAGATTTTTTTTTTTTTGATATTACTGATTGCTGACAGAGGAGTGCTTACGTGAAGCTGACCATACATCTCCCAAACACAAATGCTTTACGTACGCAACAATAATAGAGAATTAAAAAGCGATGATGTGCATGTTTTTCAATTTTTTCGACCACTTAGACAAACATGTCAATGTCTCGCTGACATGTTCTTTGGTTGAGTGATATTTATGAAGAAATATATTGAAAAATCAATTGTTTCTCGCAGGCTACTGCCTGCCATCCCCAGCATGTCTGAAGATCGTCCATGACGTGAGATGGAGTGTAATTATTGGAGCACTCATCTTGGCGATTGCAACATATTTTGAGTAGAAACGAGGTGCATGAAATTGAGTCCCACTTCTAGAAGCAGCCAAAAATGATGGTGCTAACGCTTGTAGCAGTCAAACGCGGACGGCTGGACAAATAAAGTTTTCAAATATATAGTGCGCTATAGTGTCAAAGCTGGTGATTACCCGAATCTCGTACGATGTAATGGATGCAGACATGCAGTCATAGACTCAAAGCTCTTTCCTTAACTAACAAGCTAAAAAAAAAAAAATTAAGAAAACAAATAAAACCTCGATCATGGGTTCTACAACACACGTGAGAGAGGTCCCCATGCATTCCAATACGTCTTCAGACAAGCTATTAGAATAGGATATTGCAGATCAGCTCAATTGTCTTCCTTCATCTTCCTTAATTTGCATTTAAGCAGGAAAAATGTTAAAAATATTAATTAAATGATTAAATTTATTTATTTTCATTAGTTTAAGTGTTTTTGAGATAAATAGCTATTTAATATATAGTATCAAAACCAAATGTTATAAGTTTAAATCTCAACTTCATCCGTTCACTTCGTTTCAATTAAATATTTTAAGTAGGCAGAAAAATTCTTGTTTTATCTATATATAATAGGTTTTGTTCCTTTCTGTTTGGAATTAAGCTGAATAGTGAGTGCATGCATAATTTAAAATCAGACGTTAATTAGAAAGATAAAGATATAAAAAAAATAAAAAAGAAAAATCAGATGTTGGGGATATAGAAGATAAGTGGAGTTTAGCTTTGAAATAAGATAGTGGCGTAAAGGATAAGATAGTGGTAAAGAGTGGGTTCCACCTTTCAGAGTGCAAAGAGAATACGCCGACTTCCACCTGGGTAACTCCGATTAATTAACTTGTGAGCATTTCTAAGAGTCTTATCAAATTTTATTCACCAAAATAATCAAAATGACATTTTTGATTAATTTGACAATTTGCATTTTTAGAGCACCCATAGTAGTCTCATTACTTTAACAATCAACTTTCACTATTTTATTTAAATATTATTTTTCAAATATTTGTTTATTCTTTCTCTAATTTTTATATTTTTGAATGTTTGTTAATGGTCTATTTTAAGAATATTTGTCTTATTCTAACGGTAATATTTTTAAAAATTTGTAATATTTCCTTCGTTTTCTTAGTTTTAATTTCTATTGGAAAAAAATAATGTTTTTCATGATTGATTTTGGATTGTTAGTCCCGTCGGCTTATTTCCACTCCCATATCAATTTTGGAAAGTTTTTTTTTTTTTTTTTTGTTAAAAACAAAAAAGGTGGATTTTTTGTCTTTACTATCATTCAGTAGTAATAATATTTAATGCAATTATATGGCATAATATATATACTTTGATTTCAATGAAAAGGAAGAGAGAAGAAAAGAGAAGGGAGAAAGGTTACAAAAAAAAAAAAAAAAAAAAGAGAGAAACGAAAAGCAAAAAGGGAGAGAGAAATTATATTTGTTTAATCAATAGGTGAGTGAATAGTAATTTTTAAATTTGGTAAGTACTATTCACTTTTTTTTTTTTTTTTGATTAAAGTAGTGAGGCTGAAAAGTGGACATTTAGACCATTTTAATTAAATTGTCTGGCCAAAAATAACCAAAAAAATAATTTTGGTGAGGCTACAAGGAGTGCTCTTACGTACTCTCACAATCCTACATGCCTTTCTCTTACAGGGTGTGTCTTGCATCAGCTGCTAATTAATATTGCTTTCTAGACTTGGAAAATTTTGCAGTTACACATTATGGCTGTGTTTGGCAAAGGAATGAGAAAAGAGAGTGGAACGGTACTATAGCAGATTTGATTGATATGAGAGAAAAAAGTAAGAATGTTTATATAAAAAAGTAAAAAAAATTTATTTTGTAGTGATTTTTTTTATTTAAATAATAATAAAAAGTGATTGATGTGATGTAAAAAGTAAAAATATTATAATTAATTTTGAAAAAAAAAAAAAATTGAAATTGAGGTCTTGGTCCGATCGAGCCTCTTTGCAAACATATCCTATTGGAACTTTTCACTATTGAGAAAACGGCAACGGACCCTCGAGTACTGAGCTCACATTTCTTTCTCTTTTTTTTTTATTTTTTATGGGCTAATGAGTCACCAACGAACCTGTCTTCGCTAGCTTCGATCAAACTTCTTGTCATGTCTCTAGAACGTGGCTGTCTCAATCTTGGTCTTATTTTTTCCACGGTAGTCCACATGCCGCATGCGATATCCACAGTGAAGGAATTAGAAGAATCCTAACCTTCTTGATAAGCAAGCTACATTTTATTTTATTTTATTGAGTTAATAAGACACATTTCAACACCGCCCAACCCACTCCCCTAGACGTGGACTTGGAAAATGGATAAGTGATATGATTGGTTGTTGTTGATCATGGAAGATTTTTCCATCTTTAGCAGGGCACACACAACTGCATGTATTCAACAGAGGAGTGCATGCTTACGTGAAGCTGACCATACATCGATCTCGCAAACACAAACGCTTTACCGTTATTACGTACGCGACAATAATAGAGAATTAAAAAGCGACGATGTGCATGTTTTTCAATTTTTTTGACCACTTAGACAAACATGTCGCAGACATGTTCTTTGGCTGAGTGATATTTATGAAGAAATATATTGAAAAATCAACTGTTTCTCGCAGGCTACTGTCTGCCATCCCCGGCCAGCATGTCTGAAGATCGTCCATGACGTGAGATGGAGTGTAATTACTGGAGTCATCTTGGCAATTGCAACATATTTTGAGTAGAAACGAGTGCATGAAATTGAATCCCACTTCTAGAAGCAGCCAAAAATGATAGTGCCAACTGCCAACTTGTAGTTGTAGCAATCAAACGGACAGATAAAGTTTTCAAACACTGGTGATTATCCGAATCTCATATGATGTAATGGATGCAGTCATAGCTCTTTCCTTACTTAGCAAGGTAAAAAAAAACTAAGAAAAAAAATCACACCTCATGGGCTCCACAACACACGTGATCAGAAAGGTCCCCATGCATGCATTCAAATACGTCTTCAGACAAGATACAACTTAGATTAGGATATTTCAGATCAGCTCAATTGTATTTAAGTAGTTGAGATGTTATAAATATTAATTAAATGATTAAATTTATTTATTTTTATTAATTTAAATGTTTTTGAGATAAATAATAATTTAACCTATTATATCATAACTAAATGTTATAAGTTTGAATCATGACTTCATTTATTCACATCGTTTCAATTAAATTTTTCAAGTATGCATAATAATATGTTATTGTTCCTTTCTGCTTGGAAGCTGAATAGTGAGTGCATGCATCATTTAAAATCAGAAGTTAATAAGAAAGAAAAAAAGAAAAAAGAAAAATGAACAATCAGGAGTTGCGGATATTAATTGAAGATAAGTGGAGTACTTTAGCTTTGTTTCATCTCGACACTCAAGTATTTAGATAATTAAAGAATCTTCCTGCTAAGATAATGTTGTTTTGAGATTTCTTAGTAAGATTACGACTTATAGCCTATTTAAGACGGAAGTATATATACATACTCATTTACCATCTGAAACGATTTCAAGAAATTTATTTCTTTAATTTATGGTAAAGAGGGTGAATATTTAATTCTTGATTAATGAGAAATTGGGGATGTTTTTTTTTTTTCTTCTAAATTTCTTCAAAAGGGGTGAGAGATCATTATTAATGCTGAGCATGGTATTTCTTGCAGTAGTATTATCTTTCTGGTCTTAACATTGTAAGTGTGCTTGGTGCTGGTGGGTGATATATATGGCTCTCATGTAATTTTCTATATATATATATATTGCCTAAGAGTAATTAATACTACTCTTCACACCCATATATTTAATATATTTATATATATATTTTTTTTTTATTAAGAGTGACACATGTCATAATTTTATTGGTATTAATGTGGCACACTAACATAATCCATCAAGTACTTTGACAGAATTTGACTGCATAGACTAAATTGTTATTATGACTTACCTGAAGATCTTTTTTAATACAACAAAGAACAATTTATAATTTACATTTATCTCTTTTTATATTCATATAAGAGGAGTGCTACACATTCCAAATTTTCTTCTCAAAAGTTAGCTCTCAAATGATGTGTCATCATCTCATGAGATTTATTATTTTGGGAAGTGTGTTACTAACTCATGGGATGGTGATACATCATTTGAGAACTAACTTTTAGAAAGAAAATTTTGAATGTATAGCATTTCTTTTTCATATAAATTATTGGCTCCTAGAAGCAGCCAACCCTGGCATCAGAAGCTAATAAGGCCAAGGTCTAGCAGTAAAAGGGTCAGAGAAAGTTGGCACATCATCAGGCCATGAGGCCCAAAGCTATTACAAAAAGCCCAACTCAGCCGCCCAAAGCTATTACATAAAACAAATGTTTTAAAGTGAGATCTTTTGAATAGGCGCATGCACTATCTACCACACGTACTCTTCACTCAGTAAGTCTCCTCATCTACAATCCAAGTCCACGCTCTGCTACTCTCAGGTATCCTCTGCAGGTTCTCTTTGATTCTGAGTTGCTCTTTCTTTTCTTTTTGTATGCTTTCCATTTCACGAAATTTCTGTTGTTTTATCTCTTTAATTCAAAGAGAATGAATATGGCTGCCTCTATGGTCAAGGATTGCTGTGAAAAGAGGTTTTCCTAGATTTAAGGAAAACCTTTTGTTGCGCTCTTTGTGGAATTTACTTGCTACTATTCTTTGTAATTTTGATTTGTAGGTTGTTTCTCCTGTTTTGTGCTTTGTGAGGGGTTGTTTCCTCCGTTTTCTTTGTAAGGAGTTGTGTCCCTTGACTTTGGAAGGAGTTGTATCTGTGCTGTAGAGTTGCTCTATTTTGAGCTTTGGTTTAATGAAATACTTATTCATCTAAAAAAAAATGAATATGGCTGCCTCTAGAATACATGGTTTATGTTCAAACCCTTCATCTGCAAGCTGTTTATTGAAATGCCTTATTCTCATATACAATGTTGCAGAAATGCATGCAGGCTAGGTAGCTAGCTAGGGTTCATCAGTGTATCTCTAATTAATTTATTTTACGATTCCATTAGAACTTGGTCTATTTTCCTTGTTATCAAAATTATATTATTTGCCAGATTTACCAATCTTTTTTGTGCTTGAAAAAATTAAAAATTTGATACACTAAATTGAGAGTTTTTGAACTTTATGAACTAATTACAAAAGTGATAAAAGTTCAGAGGATTAAGTGAAGTTTTCCTTAATAATGAATTAGACAATAAGTTGATAGATAGACTTCTTTAAATTAAGAGAAAATTTAACAACTTATTGTTGAAATTAAAAACATAAAAATCAAATTAAAATTGTATGAAAACTAATGGAGTCAATTTGATTTATTAATTTTTTTTTTTTTTTTTCCGAGAGGAGGCAGGAGGGTCGTAGATGAAGAGGCCAGATTGGCCTTTACCCAGTGTGCCAATCTAACGTCGGATTACCAACGATCAGGTAATGCCATTTGAATGCTCTGCTTCGCTTTGATCCATTAATGCAGAGTGGCACTTGAAATCTTAGAGTGGCATCTTTCATTTTTGAATGATTTGACCGATCACCTTCATGTTTGGTTCTTCAATCTCTCTCTAACTCTCTCTCTCTCTCTCTCTCTCTCTCTTTGTGGTTCAATGAGAAGAAATAGTTTGGTGATATCTATTCATCTGCTAGTTGTTTATTGAAACACCTTACCATAGAATGTAGCGCGTGCACCAGCAAGATTCATGAGTGTGTCAAATTTCATTAGCGGCGATCCGTCTCTAGTCATTTGCTAATTCACTAAATTGAAATATCGGTTCCCCTGTTATCAAGATTGTTCCTGTCATGACAATAGATCTATTGAAACAAAAACAACCACGAATATTGAATATTAATCACACTGAAAACTGTACATAGAGGCCTCCAAGGAAAAGTATTAAACTAGTTCATATGGAAATGTTCTATAAAAACAAGTTTTATTTAGTAAAAACTAGTTTAATCTGCTAGGGTAAGTCCAAAGGGTCCTGCCTCGAAGAGGTTTCTCGATATAAAAAAAAAAAAAAAGCAATTAATGTGGGACGTAACATTTATGATTATCTTTATAAACTATCATTCTTCTTAATATTACACAAGAGTATTACAACCTAATGGTACAAGCTAGTAGTATGATAGTACAATGACCAGCAGTAGAGGATATTTTTATTTCTACATGTCCCACAAAGATGCGAAAGGGCAGGAATTACCATTCATGAGTTTCAACTCAACAATAGAATTAACTAGATTCTGAGGGAGCTGATGGTGTCATGCCAATGCATGGTTCCCATATGTGAGAACCAATCCACAATGCATTCTGATGTCCATTTTGTAGCCCAATCGGTTGCCAATAAACTCATCCCAATTATAAGACAGATGAGCCACTCCACCCAATTCAAAATTCCATTGCCTATAAGGATATGTGCAATCTCAATAAAAGCCACCTGGACCACTAGAATAACACACACAGCCACCCAAATCCAGGGGTTACGATGAATGCCCCTGAACACGTTCTTCTTCTCCAGCTCCCTAGCGTTGACTATGTTAAAGACTTGGCAGAGAACAAAGCTATTAAAGATAATGGTTTCACTAACCTTCTTGCTGATGCCCAGGATAGTCTGCCCCTTAGATTGGAAGAACACCGAGCTGGCAGTCTGATATAGAGCTTGGCTAACAAGGTTTCTCCACATAGCCTTGGTGATCAGTGGTTCGGTTTGTCTCAGTGGCAGCTTCTCCATCAATTTATCTGTTGGCGGCTCAGTCATTAATGCAAGGCCACCTAGAAAAGTGGAAACAAAGTTTGCCCATGGCAATTGGATTATCGAAATTGGAGAATATCCAAAAGATATGGTTGTGATGGTGGGTATCAACAGCCCTGCAATAGTCATGCTAAGCTGAAATTGGATATACTTGCGTATATTTTCATATGTACATCTCCCACACCTTATAATGGTGACCAAGAAACTGAAGTTACCATCCCTGATGATGATTTCAGAGCTTTCTATGGCCATTTCGCTGCTATAACTCTCCATCACAAGTCCCACGTCAGCTTCTTTCAGTGCAGGAATCTCGTTTGTTTTGCCTCCAACCATTGCTACTCTATTGCCTTTTTTCTTCAAACACTGCACCAGAAGGAGCTTATCAAATGGGGTACAACTTTCCATCAAGGTGATATTATTTACCTTAGTCATCCTCTCTTCATGATCGCTGTAATTTCGACAGTTTTCACCTTCAATCACCAATCCATCTGACGCGAGAGCTATGGCTTCCAACCCTGACTCTTTATCTTCTGAAACCAATATGATGTTAACTCCAGCGGTTTTCAAACCTTCTATTGCTTTGCTCGTCTCTTTAGAGTCCTTGCCAACTGCCGGTTGGTTTAGTGGTAGCCAAGCAGCTTTGTCAATGCAGATAGTTGAGACCGAGCCCATGGTGAGCCAAGCCAAAGGTTTTTGATCGGCAAAGGCCTTTTTAGACAGCATCTTCTTCTGCCAATAATCAATGCCGCACGAGATTACATAAGGCATTCCTCCCTTTACTCCAATCAGCGACATAGTAAGTGTGGCTATTAAAGTACTGAACCTCCCATTTGAATTCACAAAAAGTCTGTTGATTGCATCCACTATATGAATTGGTTTCACCCTGAGCTGTGGGAGCTTAGATTTAACATCTTCGTCTCCAAGCTTCAAGCGGAGGAACAACACAAAAAGGATGAGGATAGGGATTAAAAGGCCAGCAACATGTAATATGTTATTCACTTTATCAAGTTCCACTGGTAATGGGGTCATGCCTGGGGTTTGGGTAACCTGAGTCATCAACTGACCAAATGTTGTATCTGTGCCCACTGATGTAACCAACATGCCACCAGATCCACCAGTCACCTTTGCACCATAGAACAGAAATGGCTTATTGGCATCAATGGTGGACCCATCATCCAATTCCAGTTTCAAGGATTCACCCAATGTGAAGAACAAACCATCAGCAGGGATCAGACGACCCCTCTCGAGGGGAACAATGTCACCTACTAAAACATCGGAGCTGGAAACTTCCTTTTCGTGTCCCCCTCTCCTGACTATAATCGCCTTTCGAGGCATTTTCGATGGTTGTTGCTTTCCTGACATATTAAGTACCACAATCACGATGATAACAGAAATTGTGATAAAACCGTAGAGTAAACCATCGGTCATGCCGTTGATACCAAAGAAAATTGACAACCCTGCAGCCAGGAATAGAAGCCAAACGGTGCAATCATTGCAAGCTTTTAGGATACGTATAAAGAAGCCTGGTGTAGGAGCAAGTGTTAGGGATAATGTGCTGGCTTGGCGCCGACAATGTAGATGTTCCTCATCAAGTCCGTTCTCTAAATTAGTATCCAAAGCCTCAGCAACTCCTTGGACGCCTCTCTCTGCTAAAATCCTGGGAATTATGTGGGCTTGTTGGAGTTTTGCATCATTGGAATCCATATTTATGGGAACATGAGCTAATATTGCTGAAGTGATTTCCACACTTGGCACTATTTGTGGGTTCTGAAATTTAAAAAATATAAGAAAATAAGTCTTATTTTCCAGCAAAAAGAAAACTGATAAGAAATGATGCTGAAATCCTACCATCCACTAAAAGAGAAAGACCAATATATAAAGACGTCTCTGCTTTGATGATTAAAGTACATCATTAGCTTGATATGTTAGAGTTTTTTCATGTGTTAAATTAATTAAATATAGTTTTGTCTCACAAATCGTCGTTCTACCGTTTATTATTGTTTCCTACTTGGCACCTCTCCTATTTATTAGTGACGTAAGAAATAAACTATATATTGAGATTGAATATCGTGCTCTATCAAACATCACTTTGGAACTTCTTTAATTTGGTTGCGATGGTTGTTATAGGATATGGGTCTCTCTTTCTTCTGCTACTCTTGTATACTGTGACAACATGATTGCTCATAATGATGTTTTTCATGTATACTGTGACAACATGGTTGTGCATGTATGATGTATGTGTCTGTATTAATATTGACATGTATATATATATGCCCCTTATGTACGAGCGGTACTCAATGTAATTCAATATACAACCTTATTCTCAACAATATGAAATGCTAAATCACATCACCACTATGAACTAATACATTTGGTATACGAAATGGTAATTCCTTTAAAAATAAGAATGAATTATTTTATGAATATAAGAGGTTCAAATATAATGATTATTTCTATTTTTTTTTATTTGGTAAAAAAAAATGCGGTCACTAGAATTGAATCAAAATTTTTAAAATGCTCCGGATTTAAAAAGAAAAAAAAAATTGAAAATTATATGGGAGGTTAGCCACCCTAACAAAACATAGGGCTATTCCTAGAGAAATATATTGTGTTTTTCAAAAAATCCATATATTTTTTTATTTTTTTCCAAAAAAAAAACAGGAATGATTTCGATGAGTGGGAGTAGTTGGCCACCCATAACAAAGAGGTGATCGCACTGCCCCTGAACTGAAGCCTTTCGTGGTGGACCCTCGTCCAGCATAAAAAGACTAAGCCATTCTTAGTCCTGCATTGGATAATATTGAAATGGATCCTTAATTTTATGATGGACACCATTTAGATGTGATATCTAATACCCTAAGTTTCACACCTGTCGCTTTAGGAGACTAACTAAAAAATGGCTGTGAGGTCAAGGGGTCAAAGTATATTTATCCTTTTTTTTCTCTTTGTAATTTGGGTTTGAAAAAGTAAATGAATAATGTTGACTTTTTTGGAAAACACAATCTATATTTTAAGGACTAATTATTCCTCTCATTTCTTTTTTTTTTTAAAAAAAAAAAAGGAAAAAAGAATAGCTATTACTTTAACCATTCTAATGGGAATGACTACTTTTTTTTAAAAGAAAAAAAAAAAAAAAAAAAAAAAAAAAAACGTGTCCTAAGTTTTATAAGTTGGAAGGTATTGTACGGATTAAATCTTCTATATATATATATATATATATATATATATATATATATATATATATATTGTCACGCCCAAAACTACTTTGGAACGGATCAAATGGTATTGGAAGGTTTAGAACCTAGGGAAATGCGAAAATCAAATAGAAAACAGATCAGCTACTTTGAGGGAGCTAATTAATGCCTCCTAAAATTCATACAATGTGAAATATATGAAGAAATTGTAAGATACCTCTAATCCAATAAACCTTGGATTTTATAGAAAAGGCCTTACAAGTTACAAGAGTAATTAGGGAAAATACCCTAATTTCTTCCTACGTACAAAAATTACATTAATTATTTGAAAGGAAAGATGCTTTCTAATTTTCACCTAAGAGATTATATATATTATTTAAAAAGAAAGATACTTTCGAATTTTCTCTTAAGAGATTATTTATTTAAAAGAAACTGAACCAGTTGATAGCATGCACCTGCATGCATGCACATGCAAGAAACTGAACCAGTTGATAAAGCCTTGGTAGTGTATGCTACCATATATGCTGTGTATGCAAACACAACTAGAAGGAAACTATGTATTTAAAAAGCCAGTAAATAGACCTAAAAAGAAATGGAAATCCCAAAAGGGTTGTTTGACGTGATCAACCCCAAAATATTATTAAAAAGAAATGGAAAAAAATTGAGCCGGTTTCTTTGTCGGCTGTGAGAACTCATCTCTCAAGTGATTAATAGATATCTTACTCCTCCTGTTTCATCGAAGCTGATGGAGGAAATGGATGATGAATCTCTGTCAAGATCAATAAGACTCTCCTTATCTTTATCCACTGTTGATATGAGATTTTGCTCAGTCGTTTTGGCTATTGGCTGAGACTCAAAGTTCTCTTCCTGGACGGAGCTTGTCGTTGACATATGGCCTGTCGGATTGGGTAGCATATATCAAGTTTATGAAAGAATGTCATATACAGAAGTTGATTCAAATAAAGAAATGCACAGAGAATTACCTGAAGATTGTGAAACTCTTGAGCTTCAATTCTCTTCGTGCTCATTCGGCCTCTCATGCACGCACCAGTCCTATTTAAGGTATAAAAATCAGTACCACTTGAGGTAATTAACTTATTATCTAGAAAATAAAAAATTTCTTAGCCAGTAAAACTCACTAGCAGCTAATATAAGAGGTTCGAATATATATAACTCTTTTATATGATGATGATGTTTTAAGGGATCATTAATTGAACGTTATCCTCACACCTTATTATTATCTACTTTGAGAGAAAAATAGTGGAGCTCTTCGAAGCCGTGCATGCATGCCATTAAGTAGCATTAGCCATTAGGTAAGGAGTCATATCACGATTTTATTGTTCATTCTTTGACCATTTTCTTGTTTTCTCTCTAAATTAACTTTCACCCTAATCGAACATTCCTTCCAAATACTTTTCACATATGCGTTGGATTCACACTTAAATTCAAATGTCAGACTTTCTATCTGGCCACGTAGACAATATCCACTTGCATATATTATTATATGCAAGTGGATATAGGGACAGGAATCCCCTGGCCTTTTCCTTTTGTCTTATAGTAATACTAGACAAATTTTCATTTTTTTATACTTAAAATTATCAATTTGATTAAAATTTAAAAAATATCCATCACAAATCTAATGATAGGTATTCGTCCCAAAAAACAAATTCAACGATTACTCAGATATATATGTTCTAGAATCGGTTATTATCATGCAGGCATAATTGTCTTCACACTGCATGCATGCTGGAAGATTTTTGTCCATGAAAACTTTATTTGTCTTTTTTCTGTCCATTAATTCTTATAAGTTTCTTAAAAGAATTAGTCTGATGTTACGTACGTACCAGATATACGAGAAATGGATAAGAACAAGACTCTTACTTATTAGTTAATTAGTATCTATCTTTATTATTTAGTTATTAGTCTATAGTTAAGTACTCTTAACTTAAGTGTTGACTGTTGAGATAGTATTAGAAGTCTTAGGATGCCATATATATGTATCTTTGAAATTTGTTTTTCAATCATGTTTCTATTGAAAACAAGCAAATAAATTATTTTTGCTGATGACTTATGAGAAAGTAAAGTTACATGCAAAGACTAATTACACGAGAAGCTTAGTTATATACATAGACTAAATGACTAATTAAGTATCGATGATATCTAATTTGATGATATAATTGAGACTAGGAAGGAGTTAATGACTCAAGCTTTATTTGGCAGAGCCTTTCTTTTCCTTTTTTACTGTTCATGCACAATTTCTCAACAACACAAAAAAAAAAAATCAACATCAAAACATTCTTACTTTTTTCACTTTTTATATCACATAATTCACTTTTTATTACTTTTCAAATAAAAAAAATTACTACAAAACAAAATTTTTTCACTTTTTTTTACCAAACATTTTTATTTTTTATTTTTTTCACATCAATTGACATCACCTACAATATCTAAGGAAAAAGGCTTTGCCAAACAAAATCTTAGCCATTGAATCTGCATGACTGCAAGATGTACGTCTTCTTCCTTTAACATCGATTTGTTCTTGTAAGTAAATATAATTCGTTGCTTGATTAATGAAAATAATTAGAGAATTATAATAGCAGATTTAGCTTATTTTTTGGAAGGCCTAAGATACCCCTAAAATTTATCTTTTATGTTGGCTGTATTTGGCAATGGAATGGAAAAAAGGGAGTAGACTGGTACTGTAGCAGATTTAATTAATATAAAAAAAAAAAGTAAGAATATTTTGTATAAAAAAAAGTGAAAAATTTAGTTTTGTATTGATTTTTTTATTTGAATAGTAATTAAAAGTGATTAATATGATATAAAAAGCAAAAATTTTAGAGTTAATTTTGAAAATAATCTTTTGAATTTTTGGGTCTCAGCCCTTTGCCACGTAGTCACTTAGGATTAACATCTGACCTTTTGTACTTAACAATGTTTAAAAAATCTGCCATTAATACGTAGAATGACTGATTTATTAAAAAATTGTAAATAAAAAGGACAGAAGAAAAACGTTTTTTCAACCTTTTCGTGAAGCTGACGGAGGATCGCTTACGTGAAGCTGACGGAGGAGCGCTTACGATAACATCTCCCAAAGAAGCGATAATGGTTTAACTTTTTTGACCACTTATAAATAGCGACAACATGCAGTCCATTTTTCTTCAGCTGTGGTAACAAAATTGGACACGCATCCCGTCGTGAGGCTCCAACAAACTCTCATATTTTGAGACTCTTAAGGCCTTGTTTGGTAATGAGCATGTCAAAACTCCAATTTTTTCAACTTTTATTTTTTATATCATATTAATTATTTTTTCAATATTATTTAAATAAAAAATTTATTACAGAACAAAATATTAGGAGGTCATAATCAAAAGGACAGAAAAAGTCCATAGGTCAAAAATGAGATAATGGTAAAGAGTGGCCGAGTTCTACGTTTCAAAGTACAAAGAGAATACGCCGACTTCTAGCATTCACGATGGTTTCTTTCTTTAAAATTTCAATTCATATTTGCTTCTTTAAAATTATATGCTTAAATATTTGTTTGTAAAATTGTTGTTGGCATTGATGAGTTTGTTCTGATTGGTATATATGCAACTGTAGCTTGATGGTAGTTTAAGGAATCTCTAGAGAAACCATTAGAGTGAGATTTTGGGAGGTTTTATCTACTTTTAAAAAAAGGTCAATATGATTTAGAGAAATCATTGTGACTTTGTGAGTGCCCTAATAACAAAAAAAAGAAAAAGAAATATAATACCCTAAATAACCCTTGTTGTATATGACTCTTTCATCAACCTTTAAAGCATTTCACAGTCCAGTGACGAGAGGGTTGGCAAAACAGATATTTGGCAAATAAACAGGTATATGTTAATCCTATACATATAACTATTATTTATGAAGACTAGATGAACCTTATTATAAAAAAACATGCATAGAATAAATGGGTCGTAAACAGGTCATAGCACGTACCTGTTTTGCCAGCCCGTAACTATTATTAATAAGTTGAACTAAACCCATGAGGCCCAAACATGCGTTCTCTTTTACTATAGCATATAATCGAATTTTCAGCAATTAGAGTAGTAATCGAAAGAGAGAGTTTATATGAAACTCAAAATTGCTTAAGATTTTAATACTTAACTGTTGTTGCCTGATTATAACAATTAATCCAAAGTGACACCATCCGTCATGAAAAAACCATCCGCCAAACCAAGGGTTGAAAACAGAGACAATCTGCATTGACTGCTTTAATTGATTGGTTGGATTGCTTGTGTGAACCTTTAAATGCTACTTGGATCTTCGTTTGGACACACAAAATGAAGAAATAATTTAAAAGAAAACTTCACAAAAACTCTCATTAATTTTTTAATGATAGGCAAACTCATTCTTTTTTTTTTTTTTCGCCTCTTTACATTTTGCCTTTCATTTTTAGGGAGAGAAGAAGAATTAAATATCATTAAAAAAAAAATTAAATAACTTTCAATTTTGCCTAGATTGCGAATTTTTGATCAAAATTATGCTACTCTCTTGCCTTTTTTCTTCAAACACTCACCAAAAGGAGCTTATCAAATGGGGTACAACTTTTCATTATGGTGATATTATTTACCTTATTCATCCTCTCTATTGAGACAAGAGTTACAATAACTCAAAAGACACAGTATTGAGTTACCTTACTCATCCTTTCGCCAAAGTCGTCGACTCGTCGGCAATTTCAGCTTTTAATTTTTAATACGTTAATTTTATGTTAAGTTCATATTAAATTTACTGAAAAACGTGACAAAAATTAATGATCATACCATGGAATGATATTGGTACCATGTCTTTCATGAAGCCGAATTCAGGCCATGAGGCCCAAAGCTATTCCTTTAAGCAGATATCAACAGCCCAAAGCTATTACAAAAATACAAATCTTTTAAGTCGGATCTTTCTAATAGGTCGAAAGGTTTGGCGTCAATAAGTCGCATGCACTATCCACCACTCGTACTGTCGTACACACGTGAGGCGTAAGTCTTCGTCTTCTTCAACCGAAGTCCTCGCTGCTGTTGAAGGTTGAAAGTTGAAAGTTGAAACCGTTCGACTAATACCCACTACCCAGTGGCCAGTGTGCCAATCAAGTCCTCAGGTAATGCCATTTGAATGCTCTGTTTCTCTTTGATTCTGAGTTGCTCTTTCTTTTTCTATGCTTCCCATTTCACAAACTCTCTGTTTTTTTTTTTTTAGTAATTCAAAGAGAATGAATATGGCTGTTTGTTGAAATCCTTCAGAACTGAATGCAGGGTTATGAATATGGCTGTTTTTTTCTCTCTAATTTATTTTGCTGTTCTTTATATAATTATATCAGAACTCAGCAGCCCAAAGCAATTACATAAAACAAATCTTTCAAGCGAGGCGTACGAACGTTAAGTCGTTAAGTCTTTGTCTTCCTCAACCGAAGTCAACGCTGCTGTTGAAACCGTTCGACCTATACCCAGTGGCCAGTGTGCCAATCAAGTCCTCAGGTAATGTCATTTGAATGCTCTGTTTCTCTTTGATTCTGAGTTGCTCTTTCTTTTTCTATGCTTCCCATTTCACAAACTCTCTGTTTTTTTTTTTTTTTCTCTCTCTCTTTAGTAATTCAAAGAGAATGAATATGGCTGTTTGTTGAAATCCTTCAGAACTGCATGCAGGGTTATGAATATGGCTGTTTTTCTCTCTCTAATTTATTTTGCTGTTCTTTATATCAGAACTTGGTCTATTTTACTTGCCAGATTTACAAATCTTTATATATGGTGCTTAGAGAGGGAGTTCAATTAGAAATTTGCACACACTGTTCCTGGAATGAGAATAGGAACACAAAAGCAAACAGAACATTAAAGCAAGCGAATTTGAGGGAAAAAAAGAAGAAGCTATGATGAGAATCTATGTATATAAAAAACTGAATTATTCGTTACAATGGTTCACAACTTATAACAACATCCAAAAAAAGTAAATAAAAGGTAAGAAAATCTCCCATCAAAGAAGAAAAATTAGAACAATCAAAGAAAATCTAATGCTGGAAAAGTCATCTAAATTTGGCAAACACATAAAATCGTGGTGTTTCCTAAATCAATCGTGCCCTGACTCCCCATATACAACTACACCTGGTAATTATGTTTCTACATGCCTCTTTGTATGCTAAAAGTGGAAATCAGTATAAACTAAGATGAGACTGGTGTCAAGTTTCCATTCATGAGTGGCAGCTCGAGAGTTGCAGATTCTGAGGGATCAGAGGGTGTCGTACCAAAGGTTCCCATATGTGACCCATCAAAGCAATCCATGATGCAGCCTGATGTGTACTTTGTAGCCCAATCGATAGCCCATGAAACCATCCCAATTAGAAGACAGACGAACCACTGCACCCAATTCAATCTTGCATTGCCAACAAAGAAATGTGCAATCTCAATAAAAGCCACCTGCAGCCCCACAATGAGAACCACAGCCACCAAAAACCAAGGGTTAGAATGAATGTCCCTAAATACATTCTTCCTCTCCAGCTCTCTTGCATTGACTTGGTTGAATACTTGGCAGAGAAAAAAAGTATTGAAGATGATGGTTTTACAAACATCCTCGCTTATGCCCAGGATAGCTTCCCCTTTGAATTGGATGGTCACCAAGATGGCAACCTGATATAGAGCTTGACTGACTAGGTTTCTCCGCATAGCCTTGGTGATCAGTGGTTCACTTTGTCTGATCATTGGAGGCTTTTCCATTAGTTTCTCTGTTGTGGGCTCTGTAAGTAATGCAAAGCCACCTAGAAGGGTCACAAAGAAGTTTGCCCAGAGCAAATGGATTGCCGTAATTGGAGAATATCCAAAATAAATGGTTGTGATCAAGGTTATCAACCACCCTGCAATATTCATGGTGAGCACAAGTTGGATATACTTCCGAATGTTGTCATAAGTACATCTTCCACAGCTGACAATAGTGACCAAGAAACTGATATTTCCATCCCTGATGATGATGTCAGAATTCTGTGTGTCCATTTCACTGCTACAAATTCCCATCACAATGCACACATCAGCTTCCTTTAGTGCAGGAATCTCATTTGTTTTGACTCCAACCATTGCTACTTTGTGGCCTTTTTTCTTCAAACACTGCACCAGAAGGAGCCTGTGAGAAGGGAAGGAGCTTCCCATCACCATGATTTTATCTACTTCATTCATCCTCTCTTCATTGCTGTAATTCTGAAACTGTTCACCTTCAAGCGCAGATGATCTCTTTGAATTGGCAAGCAGTCCAAATCTGAGAGCTATGTCTTCCAACACTGACACATCATCTTCTGAAACCAGTATGATGTTAACTCCATTCTTTTTCCACCCTTCAATTGCATTTCTTGTCTCTGTCCTGCACACCTCATCTGCCGACGGGTCTAGTGTTGGCCAGCCAGTTTTGTCAATGCAGATAGTGGTGACTGAAGCCATGGTGAGACAAGCCAAAGGTTCTTGAGCAACAGCCTTGTCAGACAGCATTTTCTTGTTCCAATAATCGATGGTGAATGCAACTACAAAAGGTATTCCTTCCGTCACTCCAACCAGCAATATAGTAAGTGAAGTTGTTAAGGTTCTGGTCTTCCCATTTAGTTCCACGACAAATCTCATAGTCGCATCTATTATCTCCTCGCTTCCAATTGGTTTCCCCTTCAGCTCTGGGAGGTTGGAGCCAACATCTAATTCCTTTTTAAACTTAAACCGGAGGAACAACACTACAAGGATGAGGATTGAGATTGAAAGACCAGTAATTTGTGTGCGAATGCTCACCCTGTCAAGCTCAGCTGGTAATGAGGTCTTGTGGCGGGGATGGATGACCCGGCCCATCAGCTGACTCCATGTGGTGTCCATTCCCACAGATGTAACTAGCATGCGCCCACTTCCATCAACCACCTTTGCGCCATAGAACAGAAATGGGTTCCTATCATCAATGGTGGACTCTAGACCATCATTTAGTTTTAGAAGCTGATCACCAGATATGAACAAACCATCAGCAGGGATTAGAGTTTCCTTCTTCAGGCATACTATGTCACCCACCAAAACATCGCCCATGTGTACTTTCTGTGGGTGCCCCCCTATGAGGACATCAACTTCCAATGGCTTCTGCTTTCCTGACATCTTCCATGAATGTTCAAGCCAGAAGTCACGTAGCGAAGGAGCAGCCACAAGTATGACGATGGCAATAATTATGATGACTCCTTCATACCAACCAGTCCTGAGACCATCCTCCTCGATCCCAAACACAAGTGACAGCACTGCAGAGACGAATAGAAGGAAAATGATGCAATTACTGCAATACTTTAAGAGAAATTTGAAGAAGCCTCGTTCAGGAGTCTGTGTTTTGGAGAGTGTGCTAGCTCTGTGTCTAGAGTGACGGATTCCAGTCTCTAAATCAGTATCCAGAGCTTCTGAAATTCCTTTGATGCCTCCAAACTTCTGTATAGAATCCAAGTCCTTCTCCTTTACCATCCTGGCAATGTTTGCTTCTTGGAGTTTTGCATCATTGATAGAATTTTCGTTCTCACCATCCAAATTTACATTTATGGAAACATGAGGTGATGCTGATAAAATTTCCACACTTGCTGTAATTTGTGGATGCTGCAAAATATGAATTAGAAGATATATTAATATGATGACTATTATTTTTAACTTGAAGTCAGTTGACTCGAAGGGAAGATGTAAGCTCCTCCTAAAGATAGTCAATTCTGGTTTTATTTTGTTAAAAATTCTTTGGATGAATGTTAATATATATAAGAATTTTTTTGTTTAAATTAAGATGTAATAAGTACATAATTAATGAAGGGTGCTTGTTAAAAAACTCACAAATCTTCCACAAAATCAAGGAAATTGCAGAAGAACTGAAGAAAACTCTCCAATCCATCCTTATTAGGCTTAATTCAAAGTAGGGTCGCAACCTTGGAGCAAAAATTACTAAACTACTCTATTCCAACGAGGCTTATTGTGGGCTAGAGGGGGTGGAAGTTACTTCATCTGTATGCTATAGGTTTTAAATTTTTGCAAGATGATAAAACCTAAGGAATGATGCAACGTGGCATAGTGGGAAGCTGAATCTATCAGCACACAATTCACAACTCTTCCATGAAACCAAGAAAAGTTAAGAAAATTGCAGAAAAGCTGAAGAAAACTCTTCCAATAGTATTTCTTATTGAAAAACTAATCATGATACTAAAATATGCCGGCCAGGCCATCCCTATTAGGCTTAAAAGGAATACAAATTACAAAAACTACCATGCTGCAATCTTGTTCAAACAAGACTGGGGGGTGGGGAAGTTACTTCATCTGTATGCATATAGGTTTTAAACTTTTGCAACATGATAAATCCTAAAGGAGTGATGCAGCGTAACATAGTGGGAAGCTGATTCTACCGGCACACAACTCACAACTGATAACAAAAACCAAGAAAAATCTAGGAATTTGCAAGAAATCTGAAGAAAACTGTCCCTAGAGTATTTCTTATTGAAAAGCTTATAGCAATACTAAAGTTTGGGGGCCAAGCCATCCTTATTAGGCTTAAATAGATGTACGGTTACAGCTCGAAAAGGAAAATTACAAAACTACCCTGCCATGATCTCGTTTGAACAAAACTACAAATCGCACCGTAGATCAAACGAAACTACAACCAACACTACAATCGAAGCATTCTAGAACCACCTTGTTTGAAAGACATATGATCGAGCTAGTGATCAAGGCTCCATGGTATAAGCTCATTCAAACGTACTTCGATCGGGTTACCGATCAAAGCTTTTTGACTCGAACGACATCCTGCAGCTTTGTTTGAACAAGAGTTGAATGTCATTCACACAAAACTTTTCCTCCTCAAATTTCTCAGTGTAAATTTTGGCTATTCGATCTACAGCAAGGGAGCTGACCTTTGCTTCATCTTAATGTAGAGTACATTTCCTTTAATTGTCAGTAAAGTGGGTGGGGCTATTTCTACTTGATTGATGAGAAAAACAAAGAAATTTTTGGGTTTTCAAGTATTGTTTCGAAATTGTGTTCGAAGGGGTTGGTGACCATTCCTGAGCATTGGTAATGGCGCTATGTTTGCGGCTTGGCCGAATGGTATACATAATGCAGTGACCTTTTCCAACATATAGCAGCGGTGTTCTGCCACTGCTTTAGATCAGTTTCTTTATCAAGGCTCTGGGAGCTTAAGCAAGTATAAGGCTAAGCTCAGACCAACTAAACTTGCACTATCATCCACCATATAAATCCAACGGATACAAAATAGAAAGCTTAATTAATTACCTCCCCTCCTGTTTCATCAATGCTGCTGTCCTCAAAGCCGGTGCAGCTATGGAAGGAAGTTGATGATGAGCTATAGAAGGAAGTCGATGATGAGAGTCTGTGGAAAGCTCTAGAACCCTTCTCAGCAGCTTTATCTGCGGTGTCATCATTAAAGCTGATGATACTATGGAAGGATTCCTTCGATGATGAGAGTCTGTGGAAAGCTCTAGAATCCTTCACAGCAGCTTTATCTGCTCCTGATATGATATTTTGCTCCTCCGGCCGGTTACTGACAAGTAGCGGGGACTCAAGGTCCTCATCATGGCCAAACTTATGTATAGAATCCAAGTCCTCCTCCTTTACCATCTGGACAATGTTTGCTTGTTGAAGTTTTGCATCATTCATAGAGTTGTCATTCTCACCATCCAAATTTACACTTATGGAAACATGATCAGGTGATGCAGATAAAATTTCCACGCTTGCCGTAATTTGTGGATGCTGCAAAATATGAATTAGAAGATATATTAATATGATAACTCAACTCCAGGGCAGATATAAGCTTCTCCTAAAGATAAGTCAAAAGTCTCATATATATTGGCTGCTCCTAAGACTTGGGGGAATTCAAATCAGCCTGTGATCAATGTGTAATCAGGCAAGCAGACTACAATAACTGGTATGTAGCCTCAGTTTTTCTCTTCACTGTCTCATGATGTCATCTTGATTGACCCAAATTATGTGCTTGTGTTTCTCCTTCATGAAAAGCATATTGGCCTCTTTTTGGTCTAGAACAAAATTTGAAAATGGGGACTAGCTACACCTTTGATCCATTGAGAGATACAATTGTAACAGATCAAGATTCCCTAGAATTTTAGGGTATTCTAATACCCAAGTGTATATGGTAATTAAATAATAAAGTGATAAATCTAATATGGCAATATCTTCACTATTTAATTTGAAAACAATGATTGTGAAGTATTCTAAAATCCCCTGTAACTACTCTTATCATCATGAAAGCTCTTGTTTTAGCTAAAATCCCATAGTGATCTTTTTTTCATGTTCGTTTGTGTTTAAAAGCTCAATAATAATGCATGCAGCTTGATATTAGTTGCCAAAGAGGCTTCAAATATATTGTAACAGGTTTCGCTTGATTACCTCCTCTTCTGTGTCATCAAAGCTGACGCAACTATAGAAGGAACTCGATGATGAGAGCCTGTGGAGAGCAAGAGAACCCTTCGCAGCAGCTTTATCTGCTTCTGACATGACGCTTGTCTGAGTTTGGCTCGATCTGTATTTGTGTAAAGAAATGGACGAGAACAAACGTTGTGCTCTCTGTCCATGGGAAAGACTCTAAGACCATATTGATATATATTTGTATGGCTTCAACTTTCGCGCTTTAGAATCTTCGTGGAAGCTACGTCCATTTCTCCTGAAAATTGCCGCATGGCGTCTCTAACTCTCTTAACATTTCCGTCGGTCTCCTGCATGCGTGAAGGCGTCCATGACTGAAAATGAGAGAAAGGGATTTTTACCTTTTGCAACTTTGTATGGGGGTTTAACTCTTCATCATTTTTTGTTTTGGATGAATTATATTCTTCATGATTTTGACAATTTACTTTTGAGTTAGCAAATTTTTTAAAGGACAAAAATTTCTTATAAATCGGTCCGAAAGAAATTTCCTTCGACCACATTAAATTCTTAACATCATTAATAACAGTTTATTAATTTAGACTAAATTTAATATAAATTTTAAATATTTATAGATATTTTGTACTATTTTAAATGAATTAGAAGATATTTCTTTCAGACTATTTTAAAAGAAATTTTTGTCATTTTTTAATTAGGATTATTGGTCGGTAAGTAAAGTAATAAGATAACGGAGTATTACCCTTTTTTCCCTCTCCCCCGTATTGAGTTGAAAAAAAAAAAAAAAAAAAAAAAAAAAAAAAAGGAAAAAAGGTTTAACAAATTATTTTTTATGCGGATAGAATATATAGATTGTTGGTTCCTAGAAGCAGCCAATCATCAGGATCTTGGACAGTGACAACTGGCAATATCCCCACGAGTACTCCACGACAAACCATTTCTCATACAATTTCGACGTAGTCAAAGTATAATAAACAACTCCATGTTTTTATTTTAATTTTAAGGAAAACTTTATTTATCCTCTTAAACTTTCGTGTTTTTCGCAGACATTTTTTTTATTGTTCAAAAATTCTCACTTTGATGTATCTAATTTTTGTTTCCTTCCACTTTGCATCTTCCGTTAGGATTTTCTGTGAAATCCTAACTGAGGAGTGTGAAATTTAAATCATGCCCTTATTTTTTATTAAAAAATAATTTGATTTTTTAAATCTTGACCCGTGGGTTTACCGGTGAATCTAACTCACCTGTATTGTGACCCACGGGTCTTATTATTATTATTATATATTTTTTAAAAAAAATAGTAACAGTAGGTCACAAGTGACCTCCGGTGGGTCTTGTGAACCACTGGCGGGTCACAAAGTGAACCCCGGTGGGTCACTTTTTTATCATTTTTTTATTATTATTTTCTTAATATAATAATTATAATAATAATTTTTTATTTATAAATAAGGGTAAATTTGGAATTTGAAAAAAAATTAGGGGTATAAAGGACTTTTACTCATTTAACCGTTTGATTTAACTACAAAATCCTAACGGAATGGGCAAAGTGGAAGGAAACAATGGATACATTAAAGTGAGAGTTTTTGAACAATGGAGAGGTGTCTGCAAAAAACATGAAAATTTAAAGGGGTAAGTGAAGTTTCTCCTAATTTTAAATTACACATATCAATATACATTATGAGTAATGCTACACAGTAGCATTTCTTCAGGAAACCATTCGTAAAAAGGTTGGTTAACCAAACCTGGGTTAACCAGCATTTTATTTAATTAAAAAAAAAAAAAAAAACCCTTTATTTAATAAATATATAAAATTAAAAAAAAAAAAACAAAAAAACAAAACAAAACAAAAGTATTTTGTATCTGTAGGGTTTCATACCCCAAATACCACAATCGGCCGCCGCCACCACAATCCAGCGCCCCAACCACCACGAAGCAGCGGCGCCGCCACTCACCACTGCCTTCTTCCCTGTAAGAAACGATTTCGTATATTTACATTTTGAAGGTGCAAAGCTTGACTTGCTTCTTTGGCTATTGTATTATTTAGTTAGGTCACTGGATGGGTGGGTGAATATATATGCTTGATTGGGTGGGTGAGTATATATGCTTGTGTTGTGCAAAAAACACACGATCACAATTACGGCTAAATAAAGTGAGAGCAATCACACACAAGATAACTCCAAGATTTAAGTGGTTCCCTCAATGTGAGGTACATCCACTGGCAGAGGCGATCACGAAGAAATTCACTATGAAAGATGTAGTACAAAAATATAGTAGAGAAAAAAATCACTCAGACCCAAAACCCCAATACACCCAAATCTCACTATCACACAATAGAGATTATTCTCAAAAAAGGAGAAAACAAAAGACAGGAATACTAACTCTTCTTCTTTTGCTGGGATACGATGGCGGTTGGTCTCTATTTCTTTTTCTCTTTCTCACTATGCCGCTTCACAAGGCTTCTTTTTCTTTCTCTCTTGCTATTCTCTGTTGCCAAGAAAAAAGAAAACAGAACCTAAACTCATTGTCTTGCCCACATCCAAAAACCAAGGCTGCGGCGCTAGTGTTGTGAGGCCTCTCAAACAGCAGCCCACAAATTCACTTGTGCAGCTCTGTTGATGTTTTTCGCACACCCTATTCACGCACAAAACTTTGGCTTTATACATGGGCAAAGTCGGTGTACTCCAATTCTCCTAATACAAGTCATTCTTGGATTCCATATAAGACAAAAACTATAAAGCCTTTTACAAGAAAGACTTGTACACCACGTGAGCCCCACACACTCCAACTTAGAGAAGGATTTGGAGAGCTAGTCTCCCACGGCAGTACCGATAAACCAATAAAGCAAGACATGGGCCCATAACTAAATTGAGGGTTGAAAGTCACATAGTCAATAGCTTGAGTTGCTGGTCTTATAATTCAATTGTATATATGCTTGAGTTGCGGATGTTTATTGTATAATTCACCGCCACAAACGTTTATTGTATTATTGTGTGTGGGTTGAGTTGCAGGTCTTATAATTCAATTGGATTCAAAGCATAACTTTTTTCATAAATCTCATAAGGCTTCTCGGACGACCTTCATTTTTTAAGGCTTATAATTTATCTTTCTCCAACTCAGATACGCAAATATAAGAAGTCAAAACTCTTCAGATTGACATCTAATTTGAATTTTACTTGTAATAACTCTTAGATGGACTCAGAAAATGAATGCGAAGATGACAATTTACGTACACATATTCCTGTTGGTAATGATCTGCCCCCTCAAATTGACCTTGGAAATGGTTTGTTAGTCTCTTCTTCTCTCATTCGTAGATTTTACACGTCATTTGTTGAATGTTGTTTTGCTGAATTTTATTTGTTTCTGTGTTATAGATGGAAATGAAATTGTAATTGATGAGGACGATAATAATGGCAAGGGCAAGTATGAGTGGAAGCTCATAAGTGAATACGAAAATGTTGAGCAACTTAAGCAAGGTATGGCATTTAGCTCCATCGAAGAACTTTCTTCATATTATAGGCGGTTTGGCTAGAAAATAGGTTTTGGGGTGGTAACAAAAAAAATTACTAGAGATAAAATCACTGGGGAAGACATACGTGTCACCCTTGCATGTCAGCGTCAAGGCAAGCCACAACCTAAGACAAGTAAGCCAAATCCCACGATCAGAACAGAATGTAAGGCGTAGTTGAATGCAAAGTTAGTTGAAACAAAGTGGTATGTGACTAGTGTAATTATTGACCACAATCATGGTTTAAGCCCAAACAAGAAAATATATTTTAAATGCAATAGGAATTTGAATTCTAACATGAGAAGAAAGATTATAGTAAATGATATATCTAGGATTGGACTGAGTCAGAGTTATAACTCTCTTGCTGTTGAAGCTGGAGGGTATGAGAATCTTCTTTTATAGAAAAAGATTGTAGAAACTTTATTAACAAAGAAAGACGCATTCGGTTTGGCCAAGGAGGTGCTAAAGCACTTCTAGACTATTTGAATAAGATGCACGCAACCGATAGTGGTTTCTACTTTACAGTTGATTCTGATGATAATTCTAGGTTGAAAAATGTGTTTTGGGTTGATACAAGAAGTAGAGCATCGTATGAAAGTTTTGGGGATGTCATGACATTTGACACGACATACTTGACTAACAAATACGGTATGCCATTTGCTCCGTTTGTGGGAGTAAACCACCATGGTCAGTCAACACTTTTTGGGGCAGCATTGATATCTAGTGTGGATACATAAAATTTTGTATGGTTGTTTCAGAATTGGTTGAATTGCATGAACGGCTGAGCGCCGCTTGTAATTATAACAGATCAAGATCAGGCTATGAAAAATGCAATTGCAAGAGTTTTTCCAGGAACCCAACACAGATATTGTCTATGGCACATTTTGAAGAAAAAAAATTCCAAACAAGTTTAAATCATATTCAAATTATTGTGTCATTAAGAGTGCCATATATAAATGTGTTTATGAGTCTCAAACATATGGTGACTTTGAGGTAGGATGACAAATTCTACTAGATAGTTATGAGCTTAAGGATCATGATTGGTTGCGCCAATTATATAATGAATGGACTTTTTGGGTACTGGCATATCTGAAAGGTGTGTTTTGGGCTGGTATGAGAACTACACAATGAAGTGAAAGTATGAATGCATTTTTCGATGACTATGTGCGTCCGTCTACTATTTTGAAGCAATTTGTTGACCAATATGATATTGCTTTGCGAAAGAAGGTTGAGAATGAGAGTCTTGAAGATTTCAAGTCTTTTAATTCTAACCTTCCATGTGTAACTTTTTATCATTTTGAGGAAAAATTTAAAAAAAGTTTACACCATTGCCAAATTCAAAGAAGTTCAGCGTGAGATAATATCTAGAATTTATTGTACTATCTCCCTTTTGACTACAGATGGTGCAATTTGCACCTACCAAGTGACTGAACAAGTAAAGTTCAAAATGAGATAGTTGAAGATGCCTACGTGAAAGTAGTAACATATGTTGTCTACTTCAATGAAGATTCCAATGAAGATGGAAATGAATTTGAAGTAAAATGCACATGTGACTCATTTAAATCAAGAGGCATCTTGTGCAGACATGTCTTTGCTCTATTGAGCGCACGTAACATTACATCTTTGCCCCCCAAATATTATCTTGACAATTGGAGGAAGGATGTGAAGCGAAGATATACTTTAATTAAATGTAGTTTTGATGCATTGAGTGCCAACCCCGAAGTACAAAGATATGACAACTTGTGCAAAAGTATGCATATATTAGCAGAGATTGCTGCTAGAAACATGTATCAATACACAAAAGTTTGGACGCATATTGATATGTTGACTAAGGAATTATGTGCTTCAAGTTTTGAACCCAGTCCACCTTCTCTTGCACTTCAAGGCGTATCTTTAACATGTAATGAGTCCATTGATGATGTTGAGTTGGCAGTAGATGGTGATGAGGTTCATAGTCCTATTGTAGCTAAAACAAAAGGAAGGTTACAACATAAAAGAAAGATGTCTGCAATGGAAAAAGCGACAATGAAGAAGTCACAAAGTAAAAGCAATGAGCCACGTAACACTAATTCCAATCGAAGGAAACGAAAAAAAAAAAAAAAAAAAATGTTACTTACTTTTCCTTACCCTAGTGCTTAATTATTATTATTATTAACAAAATTTTGTACATTTCTTAACATTTTTCCTGTTTTTTGCATAACATAAAACATTTACTTAAAGACTTCACATTGAGATGATGTTCCACATTTATTCGAAGCTCTTTGTCCAATTTCAGCTAATATGCAACATAGTGATGTTTTTGAAACTCAAGAGAGTGTAAATACTTAGGTATTACAAATGAAAATAAAAAATTATTTCATGAGATTTGGTTTATATTGTTAGTTGAAATCTTGATCATGATTTTGTAAGATATGTGGCCACCTGAGCTATTGGAATGATAATTGGAATGGAAGGAATGCAAATTACAATGCATTTTTGGGAGAGGATTTTTTTGGGAGGATTTTTTTGTAATGCTAAAGGGTTTGGCATTTATTGGTAATCCTAATAGCTTTGGGAGAGGATTTTTTTGGTGTAATGCTGAAGGGTTTGACATTTCTTGGTAATCCTTCATTACTTGGGAGAGGATTTTTTTTGTAATGATGAAGGGTTTGACATTTCTTGGTAATCCTCATTGCTTTGGGAGATGATTTTTTTTTTTTGTAATGGGTTGGACATTTCTTGGTAATCCTCATTGCTTTAGGAGAGGATTTATTTTATAATGCTGAAGGGTTTGACATTTCTTAGTAATCTTGATAGTTCTATTTTTATTATGGAATGCAAGAGTTTCCATGATTGTTTTTGTGTTCATTATCTACCAATCAAATGTGCACCGATTTAAGAGGTGTATATCGATGCATATTTTTCACACTTTTATACAAAGGTGGACAATAAACATGCAACTCTATAATTTCAAGTATTACATAAAATCAGCTTCAAGAAAGGTACATAATTTGCTATTTTTCATCATGTACAAACAACCAAAAAAGTTACAATCCGAGAGTTTCTCAATGCAACTTCAAACGTTTCTCATTTTCATTCTCCTTATCATCATTGATAATAACTCTGTCTCTGCGGCAATAAACCATGTCTCTGCAAAATAAGCAAAACACTAAGAACTAATAGTAGCAAAAACAGAAGCAGTAGTATCAGAAAATCAAAAGAGAAACCTAGGGGGAAAAAAAAAAATTACCAAAACAAAATCTAAAAATCTCATTTTCATTCTTCTTGTTAGTGCGTGGTAAAACTAGAAAATCAAAAACTAGCCAAAAACAGAGAAACCCACGAAGACCAAATATCCAAGAATTGTTTTCAAGAAATATACCCATACTCAACCAACAACCGAAAGTCAAAGGAACTAAAATCTTCAAAACTATTGAGTGAAGCAAAACTGAAGCAAGGAGCAAAAGAAATCCCCCCACCTAGCCCATTCGGCCATGGCAGAAAGAAGACCCATGACCAATTGGCACTCAACCGAAAAGCAAAGGAAAAATCATACCAGAACTAACTAAAATTCCATTTCTATTTTTTTTTCTTCTCAAAATGAAAGATTTATCTAGCTCAAAGAAACTCTAACCAACAAAACAATGAAAACATTTATGCATACCTTCTCCAATTCAGTGGGCATCGTCGGTAGTGGCTGGGTGGCATCTCCGGATTTCGATTTGGTGCCGTGGGTGAGCGTCGTTGCACTGTGGGTGGCGGTCTGTTCGGTGGCCGAAGTGCTTGGTGGTGGGCGAAGGTTGGAGGTGAAGGGGGAGGGAGAAGGGTGGGAGAGGAGGACGGGAGACGGTTTTGGGGAAAAAACCTAAAAAGGCTGATTTTGGGGAACTCAGTAGCGAAGGCGTGATTTTTTTTTTTTTATTATTATTATAAAAAAATCTGATAACCATGGTTCACTTAACCCATGCCAGCTCAACAATTACAGATGGTTTCCTAAAGAAATGCTACTGTGTAGCATTACTCATACATTATACACCTTACATATATGACAAGTCATGCAATAAAGACTTTCTAAGTTTCTAGATATAAAGAGAGACTTTGAATGGATACTTCGTTACTTTTTTCTATGTGAAAGGGTGCTAGAAATGGAGCGAAATGGAAAGCTCCTTTTGATGTAATTGGGTTTTGGTGTGATTGCCTTTTGGTGTGATTGGTTTTTGATGTGATTGCCTTTTACTACTACAATTATTTCCATTTCTAGTGCAAAAGGAGCTAGAAATGGAAAGCTTATTTTGCACTATGAGTTTTTTTTTTTGAAAGAAATACATTCCAATTTCATTGATAATAATCACGAGCATAAAGCTCTTACATCGTAGGAGCACAAAGTCCTGAAAATGCAAATTATAGTCAAAGCTATAAGGATACAACCATCACCTAAAATCTCCGCTAACCTATGACTAGTTTTCAGTTGAAATAACAGATTTGCATAAGACAGAC
This sequence comes from Corylus avellana, assembly GCF_965113065.1. NCBI lineage: Eukaryota > Viridiplantae > Streptophyta > Magnoliopsida > Fagales > Betulaceae > Corylus > Corylus avellana. The sequence continues at coordinate 47,484,934 of NC_142490.1, read as the reverse complement.
GCAATCCAATGCATAGGTAGCGCAAATTTCTCCTAGACCCAAAAGCCAGGATGAAGTTTACGTCCACAACTCGAAGATTTGGACTAAAATTCACATCCACGACCTAAAAGATCTGGACCAAAGTTCAGTTCACATCAAAGCAGGCAGATCGAGTGGCCAAGCCTTATTACAAAATAAAAGCAAGAAAACCTAAATAAAACGTGGGCGAACCAAAGAGGCAGGGCCTTATTACAAGCAAATAACAGGAATGAAATGCATACAGGGAAAAAACATGAACAAAGACAATACGAGGAAAATAAAACAAACGGGAACAGGCACACGCAGTGTGGATGCCGATTGTGCACTCGCCGGAAGAGATCGGGCACGAGGAAAGACCCAGCATCGGACGGTGGGCGACAGAGCGGGCAGAGGAGATCGGCGGGGAACATAAAACAAAACTGAGGGGAGTTTGAAAGAAACCCCCAAAATCAGCACCCACACCGAGTGGCACACAAGCAAGGCTACAATAACATCACACCAAAAACACAGCAAAAAAAAGAAAGGAAAGGAGCAGAAAACAATCAGAGAGCCCCGCCAAGGACAAAAGCGGAACAAAGAGGAAAGGGCTATAGAGAAAGGGTAAAGAGGAGGCAACTTGGGCCAGGGACATCAAGTAAACAACTGGCACCCGGTGCAAGGGCAGGCGAGGGGGAGGAGAGAGGCAACAAACGGCCATCCCTCCTCCCCTCACCATGGGGGAGGGGGCTTACCTGAGGCTGCGGCACTAGAGAGAAAGTGAGAAAACCCTAGTTTTGCACTATGAGTAATGCTATAAGTTTTTTCAAAGTCATTTTAAATGTGATATAACTTTTAAAATTATCATTAAATTTGAGATGTGATTTATTGACTTTTGATCTTTTGGCGATTTTAAAAGTCACATCATATTTGAGATGACTCTAAGAAGATTGTAGGAAGACTTATAGCATTACTCTTGCACCATTTCTTTGTTTTTCTCTATCCTTTTCAAACCAACCGGATATGAAAAGGATATTAATATATATAGTTCAGATAAAGAATAATGTTCCTATCCCTTTAGTCGAGTGTGTCAACCTTTAGAGCATGTTTGGGATTGCGTTTGAAAAATAGGAGTTTTTAAGTAAAAAAAAAACTTTTGAGCAAAAGCTTCATTTTTAAGCTTTTGTCAAAAGTGTGTTTTTGTCATTTTTAGATTTTTTAAACCCTTAAAAGCGCTTTTAGTTTTTTTTATCAAACGAATACTTTTTTTCTTCAAATTGACTTTTTGAGTATTAAAAACATTTTTATGCTCCTCAAACACAATCTCAAACAAGCCCTTAGTCTCATGTGCTCAAGGTTTTTTTTTTTTTTTTACCACAAGTTTTTTACTCTTTTGCTATCACACATGCATGCTAGCTAGGGTAGCTTATTATTGTTGCCTGATTCTAAAGATGTAAATGCTGAAAACTACACTTTCAATTCCTTTTATTATAGTATGTGGAGGGTGTAGTAGCTTTTAGAATAACTATTGCTTAAAAAAAAAATCCAATGATTATTAAATCGCGCCACATCAATGTAGTTATATAAAGATAAGATAAAAGTGTAGTGCTCCAACAACATTACTCCCGTAACAATATGAATTGACACCATCCATATAACCCAATCTATCAATGGATGAAAACAAAGACGGTGTGCATTGATTGCTTTGATTGGTAAAGTTTACATTGTTATCAAATGACTTTTTTTGGTTAACTTACTTTTTAACAAGAGAGATATTCTCTTATTTATCTTTTGTCCAATTTGTAAGACCCACATTTAAATTTCACAAATTCAATAGTTAATCTGCTCGTTTACCACCAAAACTTTAAAAAAAAAAAAAAGTGACATTAAGGCCCAAAAGCCTATGCTCTTCCCGTATTCGTGAGTTCACCTTCTGTCCATTAAGAAGCGCAACGGAGCCCACGAGGCCCAAAAGCCTATTCTCTTCTCGTTTACTGGCACTTGACACAGTCATCGTTGCACAAAGAGAGGGCGTGATAGAGATAGAGTGACAGGGTGGGTGCGCGGAGAGAAAGATGAATACAGACATCACAGCGTCGACGAAGCCAGAGTACCCGGTGTTAGATCGGAACCCTCCTTTCACCAAAGTCGTCGGAAACTTCAGCTCTCTTGACTATCTCCGCTTCGTCACCATCACCGGCGTCTCCGTCACCGTCGGCTACCTCTCCGGTCCCATTCTCTCCCTTTCTCTCTCACTACTCAAATCATTTGCTTATGTGCGAATTGGAACTAATTTTTGCTTAATTTTTTGTTAATTAGGGATTAAGCCAGGGATTAGAGGACCGTCGATGGTGACTGGGGGTCTGATCGGGCTTATGGGTGGGTTCATGTATGCGTACCAGAACTCGGCTGGTCGAATCATGGGCTTCTTCCCCAACGACGACGAGGTATCTCGTTACAAGAAATGATTACCATGATGTTTTTTCCCCAATATTTGTACTTCCCTTTTTAGGGTTCTGGAAGAATTATGAAAAAATTCTCTCTTTTTGGACAATCTTTCATATTCATGTGATGTCAATAATAAAAATGTTGAACATGTTGTTAAGGAGTTTTGTGTTTGGGTTGTGAATCCGATATTGCATTAATCTTGCTCATGATGATTATCTTTTTTAGGATAAGTTCTCCAAGTAGTATGCTAAGAATCGCTAGAATTTTAAGAACTCCACTCTGAAGTTACTTCAGAAAATTTAGAGGTTGCTTATTAAGTGGAATACTCCAAATGTGTATTGGAGACCTCAGAAATGATATAGTATATTTATAATGTGTAAATTTGGAATGGAAAAGAAAGAATCTGGAATTTTGTCTTATGTTGAAATCAATCTTACTGTTATTTTAGTGGTACTCTCTGGTTTCTACGAGGATGTTATCAATTTTGTGAATAATTTAAGCATCATATGGGACACAATTTCTATCTTTTTCTAGTCAATTGTAATTAGAAATTTATGAAACTTTGCTGAGTGATCAGAAATTTAGAATTGCCAAATGGTGGTTTGTCTTTTAACACCATAGTATATGCAGGGCTTGTTAACTATTGCCCCTGTGTGTGGTTATAGTGAGGCACTAAACGCTCGTTCTCCCTCATCTTCTTAGTGAAGAAGCAGGGTGTTATGTTTGCTCTCTGTTGTCTCTTACACTCTCTTCTGTACCTAGTTGAGGATTTCACCCTGTAGGCATCTGGTTGAGTGGATTCTTTTTCGGTAGGGGTTAATATATTCATAATGAATCAAATTTGCGAATAAGTTCTTGTTTCTTCATGGTAACTTGAACTAGTCTCATAGCATGTCATTGGGATTGGGATTTTGAACTTGGGAATATTTCGGTAGATAGTTGGATTGTTTAAGTGTTGTTGCCTTTAGGACTCTAGGAGGAAACCTTCTGATGGTCCATATTTCATAAATTCTAACTATGCGTCTAGTATGCTTCTAGAGAATAGTTAGTAGAGCTAATGAACTTATGTTTTACCTGTTTGGGGAAGGAAGGAAGGTGAGAGTCTACTAAGGTGTCACCCATGCTTAATTTTTATTGGGAGAAAAAGCAAAGTTTCTTCTTCGCTAAAGTGGCTATGATAAACGAGATTCTAACACGACTCTTTGCTTTATAAAGCTAGTTGGTATTCCCAAATGTAGAATCATGTCCTTTGACACTCAACAGGTGCTGAGGGGGTGACTTCAACATGGTTGCTTTTCCTTTATATAGTTGATTCTTTTTTCCTGCTTTATATGTAATGTTAGGGCTTGTTCAGGGAACTTCAACAAGAGTGAGCCTAATAGGATAGTTACGATGGTATGCTTTGTGTGTTTATTATTCCTGCAACGATTAGAAATACTTGGAGTCATTGGGTGATATGCTGGTTCAGATCAATTTATTTCAGTGTTCTTTGCTGATGGATTGCTTCCCACTTTTCCAGAGTGATCTGCTCCGAAAAGCTGAGTTCGTTTGACAAAAATATTTTTTAGGGTGATTTTTTGCTTTTTGGCTGTGATGTGACATTAAGTGGGAAATAATTTTTAGTGTATTTTGAGTTTACTAATATGCTTTTACTTTTTTGCTAAAATCCAAAAGGCTAACCCAAAAAAACTTTGCCAAACGAGCCCTATCTCTGCGGTGTGAATGTCGTGGACACATGGAATTTATGTTCAACATATAGCAATATAATGTAGAACAATAGAACCCCATCTAAGATCTCAAAACAAATATATATTAACACACAATTCAAAACACAAAATACTCTTTAATACACAAAATATGTTTTTACTATTGTGTTACATCAAAACACATTTTCAAATAAAAAAAGAAAAATACCTTTCAAAATGCATTAACAATAGATTTTATATTAACCTCGACTCTTTGCGAAGCTAGTTGCCATCTTCAAAATTGCTGTTTGTTTTCATTTTTCCTTTGATGCTCGATTCTGCTCTGTTTATTTTATTTTTTATTTTTATTTTTTTAGTCTTTGCCACATAATAACAACCTTCACAAGGGGTAAAATGGTTTACACATTTCATATACATAAACCATTTTTCGTTGCTTTCCCATACCCTTGAGCAAATAATTGCACTGAATCTTAATTCTACTCCTATGGCCTTCTATTTAAACACTCTTTTTCTTTGTAACCATTTTTAGGATTGCAAACAAACAAAGAAAAATAGCCACTTCCTCTGCAACTCTTCTTTAGCTAAAAACATTTTTCAATAGAAAATATTTTAGTTTTGGTGGTCAACTTACTACTTTGGAGTTCCTTGTCTTAATCCCTCTGGTCATAAATATTGATCAGCTGGTTGAATCTCCAGTTTAGGGGAGAACCAGGCTTAAAAAAGTCAAACTAGTACAATATTGATGGTCCTTCTATATGTTTTACCAAATTCATGGTAATTAGGCTTTGGAGTATGGGCCGGGTTCCAAAAAAAATTAGGCTGTGTTTGGACCTAAGTTGTCTTTTCTTTTGAAGTTCCTTCCAGCTCCGAATCTCCTTTTTCTTCTTTTGTTTCCCTTTGGCTATCTATTTGTCACTTCCAATCAATTAATTTTATTTTAGGAACATGCTTGGCACATGTGTATTAAAGTACTCTCTGATTAGGCTCTCAAAAGTTCCCACCGACACGGATTAGGGCATTTGTACTCTTCTAAGATGATGTTCTTGCGCATGCCAAGATTGAATTCCAAACATATTGTTGATGTCACCAAAATCAAAGTTCTAGAAAAGTTTCTGAGGCCTTAATATAAAATTATTGACTGAAACACATTTTCCTTCCAAATTTTTGGTCTATTAAACTAGCGGTTGTTCTTATGTGTCTTTTGACTCTTTAATGTATGTGATTTATACATGTATCTTAATAGAAACACGTGTTTTAACGATAATTATCAATTTAATAGATCGAATTGAAAAAATTTACTAAATGTAAACCCAAGTTATATTATATCAATAATTTATTATTATGATTATTAATTCACAGTCCACATCACATCACATGAAACATAACTATACACAAAGTTAAGGAAGATTTGGTCGAAAGAAGGGGGATCTTATTCTTCAAGGAATCAGCAACTCGTTCAAACTCACTCATCTTTTTTTCATTTCCCTTCAAGATGCTGTTATCTTCATGCACAGAGTTCTTCTTCTTTTTTTTTCTGGGAAAAGAGGCAAAAGTGACCTCATCCCACCAGGTTGTGTTTGAAGCTTTTTGGCCTTTATTCTTTACAGAAAGTAGGATGATTCTGCACACGTCCACAGAAAACACCAAACCATCTGCTGCTT